>NC_091239.1:3796428-4096428 GCF_040958095.1 Procambarus clarkii | reverse complement strand
ATTCACAAAAACGTGGAAGAACGGCAAAATATTGCCTAATTCGATGATATTTTGTTTAAATCACATAAAGGAAAAGGGGATGATAAACGTCAAAATATTGCTAAATTCGATGATTTATCGTATGAAACAAAATGCAAGAAAACTTGCTTAAATTGCAATATTATGCGAAATTCTGAGATTTGAAGGCCAAATCACATATCGTAATACAACATGAAATAGTATCGAAATATTAGTAAAAATGTGTATATTTACGTAATATCAAACTACATGATTAACGTGAAAAAGTCACTATTTTACCAAATTTGAGGATTTTAACTTCAAATCATTGAGCGAGGTTTTGTATTATTTAGATCCAAGAAAAGAGATATGACAATGTTGTTTCTAATACAAATGATAAAAAAACAATGTGTTTTTATTAGAATTAACTAAAATGTTCTTGATTTTCCGTTTATATTACCGAGGGAAGATGTACACGTAAAACCGCTCTAATCCGGCTGAAACGTCGATATATGCAATAAAAACCGAACTTCTCCCCTTTTCAATATCTTACTCAGTATTTTAACGAGAAACAAATAGACGATTGAAAATGAAGTATTTAAGGTTATCATCTAATCAATTATGTGTTTGCATCATTTTTATCGTATATATATGAATTAATACCCATAGACTGAAAATTCACAAAAACGTGGAAAACGGCAAAATATTGCCTAATTCGATGATATTTTGTTTAAATCACATAAAGGAAAAGGGGATGATAAACGTCAAAATATTGCTAAATTCGATGATTTTTCGTACGAAACAAAATGCAAGAAAACTTGCTTAAAATGCAATATTATGCGAAATTCTGAGATTTCAAGGCCAAATCACATATCGTAATACTACATGAAATAGTATCGAAATATTGGTTAAAATGAATATATTTACGTAATATCAAACTACATAATTAACGTGAAAAAGTTACTATTTTACCATATTTGAGGATTTTAACTTCAAATCATTGAGCGAAGTTTCGTATTATTTAGATCCAAGAAAAAACATGACAATGTTGTTTCCAATACAAATGATAAAAAAAACAATGTGTTTTTCATTAGAATTAACTAAAATGTTCTTGATTTTCCGTTTATATTACGGAGGGAAGATGTTCACGTAAAACCGCTCTAATCCGGCTGAAACGTCGATATATGCAATAAAAACCGAACTTCTCCCCCTTTCAATATCTTACTCAGTATTTTAACGAGAAACAAATAGATGATTGAAAATGAAGTATTTAAGGTTATTATCTAATCAATTATGTCTTTGCATCATTTTTATCGTATATATAATTAATTAATACCCATAAATTGAAAATTCACAAAAACGAGGAAAAACGGCAAAATATTGCCTAATTCGATGATATTTTGTTTAAATCACATAAAGGAAAAGGGGATGATAAACGTCAAAATATTGCTAAGTTCGATGATTTTTCGTACGAAACAAAATGCAAGAAAACTTGTTTAAAATGCAATATTATGCGAAATTCTGAGATTCGAAGGCCAAATCACATATCGTGATACTACATGAAATAGTATCGAAATATTGGTAAAAATGAATATATTTGCGTAATATCAAACTGCATGATTAACGTGAAAAAGTCACTATTTTACCATATTTGAGGATTTTACCTTCAAATCATAGAGCGAGGTTTCGTATTATTTAGATCCAAGAAAAGAGATATGACAATGTTGTTTCTAATACAAATGATAAAAAAACAATGTGTTTTTATTAGAATTAACTAAAATGTTCTTGATTTTCCGTTTATATTACCGAGGGAAGATGTACACGTAAAACCGCTCTAATCCGGCTGAAACGTCGATATATGCAATAAAAACCGAACTTCTCCCCTTTTCAATATCTTACTCAGTATTTTAACGAGAAACAAATAGACGATTGAAAATGAAGTATTTAAGGTTATCATCTAATCAATTATGTGTTTGCATCATTTTTATCGTATATATATGAATTAATACCCATAGACTGAAAATTAACAAAAACGTGGAAAACGGCAAAATATTGCCTAATTCGATGATATTTTGTTTAAATCACATAAAGGAAAAGGGGATGATAAACGTCAAAATATTGCTAAATTCGATGATTTTTCGTACGAAACAAAATGCAAGAAAACTTGCTTAAAATGCAATATTATGCGAAATTCTGTGATTTGAAGGCCAAATCACATATCGTGATACTACATGAAATAGTATCGAAATATTGGTAAAAATGAATATATTTACGTAATATCAAACAACATGAAAAACGTGAAAAAAGTCACTATTTAACCATATTTGAGGATTTTAACTTCAAATCATACAGCAAGGTTTCGTATTATTTAGATCCAAGAAAAGACATATGACAATGTTGTTTCCAATGCAAATGATAAAAATCAATGTGTTTTCATTAGAATTAACTAAAATGTTACTGATTTTCCGTTTATATTACCGATGGAAGATGTATACGAAAACCGCTCTATTCCGGCTGAAACGTCGATATATGCAATAAAAACAGAACTTCTCCCCTTTTCAATATCTTACTCAGTATTTTAACGAAAAAGAAATAGTTGATTGAAAATGAAGTATTTAAGGTTATTATCTAATGAATTATGTGTTTGCATCATTTTTATCGTATATATAATGAATTAATGCCCATAAATTGAAAATTCACAAAAACGTGGAAGAACGGCAAAATATTGCCTAATTCGATGATATTTTGTTTAAATCACATAAAGGAAAAGGGGATGATAAACGTCAAAATATTGCTAAATTCGATGATTTATCGTATGAAACAAAATGCAAGAAAACTTGCTTAAATTGCAATATTATGCGAAATTCTGAGATTTGAAGGCCGAATCACATATCGTAATACAACATGAAATAGTATCGAAATATTAGTAAAAATGTGTATATTTACGTAATATCAAACTACATGATTAACGTGAAAAAGTCACTATTATACCAAATTTGAGGATTTTAACTTCAAATCATTGAGCGAGGTTTTGTATTATTTAGATCCAAGAAAAGAGATATGACAATGTTGTTTCTAATACAAATGATAAAAAAACAATGTGTTTTTATTAGAATTAACTAAAATGTTCTTGATTTTCCGTTTATATTACCGAGGGAAGATGTACACGTAAAACCGCTCTAATCCGGCTGAAACGTCGATATATGCAATAAAAACCGAACTTCTCCCCTTTTCAATATCTTACTCAGTATTTTAACGAGAAACAAATAGACGATTGAAAATGAAGTATTTAAGGTTATCATCTAATCAATTATGTGTTTGCATCATTTTTATCGTATATATATGAATTAATACCCATAGACTGAAAATTCACAAAAACGTGGAAAACGGCAAAATATTGCCTAATTCGATGATATTTTGTTTAAATCACATAAAGGAAAAGGATGATAAACGTCAAAATATTGCTAAATTCGATGATTTTTCGTACGAAACAAAATGCAAGAAAACTTGCTTAAAATGCAATATTATGCGAAATTCTGAGATTTGAAGGCCAAATCACATATCGTAATACTACATGAAATAGTATCGAAATATTGGTAAAAATGAATATATTTACGTAACATCAAACTACATGATTAACGTGAAAAAGTCACTATTTTACCATATTTGAGGATTTTAACTTCAAATCATTGAGCGAGGTTTCATATTATTTAGATCCAAGAAAAGACATATGACAATGTTGTTTCCAATACAAATGATAAAAATCAATGAGTTTTCATTAGAATTAACTAAAATGTTCCTGATTTTTAGTTTATATTACCGATGGAAGATGTACACGTAAACCGCTCTATTCCGGCTGAAACGTCGATATATGCAATAAAACACAATTTCTCCCCAATTCAATATCATACTCAGTATTATAACGAGGAAGAAATAGTTGTTTGAAAATGAAGTATTTAAGGTTATTATCTAATCAATTATGTGTTTGCATCATTTTTATCGTATATATAATTAATTAATACCCATAAACTGAAAATTCACAAAAACGTGGAAAAACAGCAAAATATTGCCTAATTCGATGATATTTTGTTTAAATCACATAAAGGAAAAGGGGATGATAAACGTCAAAATATTGCTAAGTTCGATGATTTTTCGTACGAAACAAAATGCAAGAAAACTTGCTTAAAATGCAATATTATGCGAAATTCTGAGATTCGAAGGCCAAATCACATATCGTGATACAACATGAAATAGTATAGAAATATTGGTAAAAATGAATATATTTACGTAATATCAAACTACATGAAAAACGTGAAAAAAGTCACTATTTAACCATATTTGAGGATTTTAACTTCAAATCATACAGCAAGGTTTTGTATTATTTAGATCCAAGAAAAGACATATGACAATGTTGTTTCCAATACAAATTATAAAAATCAATGTGTTTTCATTAGAATTAACTAAAATGTTCTTGATTTTCCGTTTATATTACGGAGGGAAGATATACAAGTAAAACCGCTCTAATCCGGCTGAAACGTCGATATATGCAATAAAAACCGAACTTCTCCCCCTTTCAATATCTTACTCAGTATTTTAACGAGAAACAAATAGATGATTGAAAATGAAGTATTTAAGGTTATTATCTAATCAATTATGTGTTTGCATCATTTTTATCGTATATATAATGAATTAAAACCCATAAACTGAAAATTCACAAAAACGTGGAAAAACGGCAAAATATTGCCTAATTCGATGATATTTTGTTTAAATCACATAAAGGAAAAGGGGATGATGAACGTCAAAATATTGCTAAATTCGATGATTTTTCGTACGAAACAAAATGCAAGAAAACTTGCTTAAAATGCAATATTATGCGAAATTCTGAGATTTGAAGGCCAAATCACATATCGTAATACTACATGAAATAGTATCAAAATATTGGTAAAAATGAGTATATTTACGTAATATCAAACTACATGATTCCCGTGAAAGTCACTATTTTACCATATTTGAGGATTTTAACTTCAAATCATTGAGCGAGGTTTCGTATTATTTAGATCTAAGAAAAGACATATGAAAATGTTGTTTCCAATACAAATGATAAAAAAAACAATGTGTTTTCATTAGAATTAACTAAAATGTTCTTGATTTTCCGTTTATATTACGGAGGGAAGATGTACACGAAAACCGCTCTATTCCGGCTGAAACGTCGATATATGCAATAAAAACCGAACTTCTCCCCAATTCAATATCATACTCAGTATTTTAACGAGGAAGAAATAGTTTTTTGAAAATGAAGTATTTAAGGTTATTATCTAATCAATTATGTGTTTGCATCATTTTTATCGTATATATAATGAATTAAAACCCATAAACTGAAAATTCACAAAAACGTGGAAAAACGGCAAAATATTGCCTAATTCGATGATATTTTGTATAAATCACATAAACGAAAAGGGGATGATAAACGTCAAAATATTGCTAAGTTCGATGATTTTTCGTACGAAACAAAATGCAAGAAAACTTGCTTAAAATGCAATATTATGCGAAATTCTGAGATTCGAAGGCCAAATCACATATCGTGATACTACATGAAATAGTATTTAAATATTGGTAAAAATGAATATATTTACGTAATATCAAACTACATGAAAAACGTGAAAAAAGTCACTATTTAACCATATTTGAGGATTTTAACTTCAAATCATACAGCAAGGTTTTGCATTATTTAGATCCAATAAAAGATATATGACAATGTTGTTTCCAATACAAATGATAAAAATCAATGTGTTTTCATTAGAATTAACTAAAATGTTCTTGATTTTCCGTTTATATTACGGAGGGAAGATATACAAGTAAAACCGCTCTAATCCGGCTGAAACGTCGATATATGCAATAAAAACCGAACTTCTCCCCCTTTCAATATCTTACTCAGTATTTTAACGAGAAACAAATAGATGATTGAAAATGAAGTATTTAAGGTTATTATCTAATCAATTATGTGTTTGCATCATTTTTATCGTATATATAATGAATTAAAACCCATAAACTGAAAATTCACAAAAACGTGGAAAAACAGCAAAATATTGCCTAATTCGATGATATTTTGTTTAAATCACATAAAGGAAAAGGGGATGATGAACGTCAAAATATTGCTAAATTCGATGATTTTTCGTACGAAACAAAATGCAAGAAAACTTGCTTAAAATGCAGTATTATGCGAAATTCTGAGATTTGAAGGCCAAATCACATATCGTAATACTACATGAAATAGTATCGAAATATTGGTAAAAATGAATATATTTACGTAACATCAAACTACATGATTAACGTGAAAAAGTCACTATTTTACCATATTTGAGGATTTTAACTTCAAATCATTGAGCGAGGTTTCATATTATTTAGATCCAAGAAAAGACATATGACAATGTTGTTTCCAATACAAATGATAAAAATCAATGAGTTTTCATTAGAATTAACTAAAATGTTCCTGATTTTTAGTTTATATTACCGATGGAAGATGTACACGTAAACCGCTCTATTCCGGCTGAAACGTCGATATATGCAATAAAATCAAAATTTCTCCCCAATTCAATATCATACTCAGTATTTTAACGAGGAAGAAATAGTTGTTTGAAAATTAAGTAATTAAGGTTATTATCTAATCAATTATGTGTTTGCATCATTTTTATCGTATATATAATTAATTAATACCCATAAACTGAAAATTCACAAAAACGTGGAAAAACAGCAAAATATTGCCTAATTCGATGATATTTTGTTTAAATCACATAAAGGAAAAGGGGATGATAAACGTCAAAATATTGCTAAGTTCGATGATTTTTCGTACGAAACAAAATGCAAGAAAACTTGCTTAAAATGCAATATTATGCGAAATTCTGAGATTTGAAGGCCAAATCACATATCGTAATACTACATGAAATAGTATCGAAATATTGGTAAAAATGAGTATATTTACGTAATATCAAACTACATGATTAACGTGAAAAAGTCACTATTTTACCGTGTTTGAGGATTTTAACTTCAAATCATACAGCAAGGTTTCGTATTATTTTGATCCAAGAAAAGACATATGACAATGTTGTTTCCAATACAAATGATAAAAATCAATGTGTTTTCATTAGAATTAACTAAAATGTTCTTGATTTTCCGTTTATATTACGGAGGGAAGATATACAAGTAAAACCGCTCTAATCCGGCTGAAACGTCGATATATGCAATAAAAACCGAACTTCTCCCCCTTTCAATATCTTACTCAGTATTTTAACGAGAAACAAATAGATGATTGAAAATGAAGTATTTAAGGTTATTATCTAATCAATTATGTGTTTGCATCATTTTTATCGTATATATAATGAATTAAAACCCATAAACTGAAAATTCACAAAAACGTGGAAAAACGGCAAAATATTGCCTAATTCGATGATATTTTGTTTAAATCACATAAAGGAAAAGGGGATGATGAACGTCAAAATATTGCTAAATTCGATGATTTTTCGTACGAAACAAATTGCAAGAAAACTTGCTTAAAATGCAATATTATGGGAAATTCTGAGATATGAAGGCCAAATCACATATCGTAATACTACATGAAATATTATCAAAATATTGGTAAAAATGAGTATATTTACGAAATATCAAACTACATGATTCCCGTGAAAAAGTCACTATTTTACTATATTTGAGGATTTTAACTTCAAATCATTGAGCGAGGTTTCGTATTATTTAGATCTAAGAAAAGACATATGAAAATGTTGTTTCCAATACAAATGATAAAAATCAATGAGTTTTCATTAGAATTAACTAAAATGTTCCTGATTTTTAGTTTATATTACCGATGGAAGATGTACACGTAAACCGCTCTATTCCGGCTGAAACGTCGATATATGCAATAAAATCAAAACTTCTCCCCAATTCAATATCATACTCAGTATTTTAACGAGGAAGAAATAGTTGTTTGAAAATGAAGTATTTAAGGTTATTATCTAATCAATTATGTGTTTGCATCATTTTTATCGTATATATAATGAATTAAAACCTATAAACTGAAAATTCACAAAAACGTGGAAAACCGGCAAAATATTGCCTAATTCGATGATATTTTGTTTAAATCACATAAAGGAAAAGGGGATGATGAACGTCAAAATATTGCTAAATTCGATGATTTTTCGTACGAAACAAAATGCAAGAAAACTTGCTTAAAATGCAGTATTATGCGAAATTCTGAGATTTGAAGGCCAAATCACATATCGTAATATTACATGAAATAGTATCGAAATATTGGTAAAAATGAATATATTTACGTAACATCAAACTACATGATTAACGTGAAAAAGTCACTATTTTACCATATTTGAGGATTTTAACTTCAAATCATTGAGCGAGGTTTCATATTATTTAGATCCAAGAAAAGACATATGACAATGTTGTTTCCAATACAAATGATAAAAATCAATGAGTTTTCATTAGAATTAACTAAAATGTTCCTGATTTTTAGTTTATATTACCGATGGAAGATGTACACGTAAACCGCTCTATTCCGGCTGAAACGTCGATATATGCAATAAAATCAAAATTTCTCCCCAATTCAATATCATACTCAGTATTTTAACGAGGAAGAAATAGTTGTTTGAAAATGAAGTATTTAAGGTTATTATCTAATCAATTATGTGTTTGCATCATTTTTATCGTATATATAATTAATTAATACCCATAAACTGAAAATTCACAAAAACGTGGAAAAACAGCAAAATATTGCCTAATTCGATGATATTTTGTTTAAATCACATAAAGGAAAAGGGGATGATAAACGTCAAAATATTGCTAAGTTCGATGATTTTTCGTACGAAACAAAATGCAAGAAAACTTGCTTAAAATGCAATATTATGCGAAATTCTGAGATTCGAAGGCCAAATCACATATCGTGATACAACATGAAATAGTATCGAAATATTGGTAAAAATGAATATATTTACGTAATATCAAACTACATGAAAAACGTGAAAAAAGTCACTATTTAACCATATTTGAGGATTTTAACTTCAAATCATACAGCAAGGTTTTGTATTATTTAGATCCAAGAAAAGACATATGACAATGTTGTTTCCAATACAAATGATAAAAATCAATGTGTTTTCATTAGAATTAACTAAAATGTTCTTGATTTTCCGTTTATATTACGGAGGGAAGATATACAAGTAAAACAGCTCTAATCCGGCTGAAACGTCGATATATGCAATAAAAACCGAACTTCTCCCCCTTTCAATATCTTACTCAGTATTTTAACGAGAAACAAATAGATGATTGAAAATGAAGTATTTAAGGTTATTATCTAATCAATTATGTGTTTGCATCATTTTTATCGTATATATAATGAATTAAAACCCATAAACTGAAAATTCACAAAAACGTGGAAAAACGGCAAAATATTGCCTAATTCGATGATATTTTGTTTAAATCACATAAAGGAAAAGGGGATGATGAACGTCAAAATATTGCTAAATTCGATGATTTTTCGTACGAAACAAAATGCAAGAAAACTTGCTTAAAATGCAATATTATGCGAAATTCTGAGATTTGAAGGCCAAATCACATATCGTAATACTACATGAAATAGTATCAAAATATTGGTAAAAATGAGTATATTTACGTAATATCAAACTACATGATTCCCGTGAAAGTCACTATTTTACCATATTTGAGGATTTTAACTTCAAATCATTGAGCGAGGTTTCGTATTATTTAGATCTAAGAAAAGACATATGAAAATGTTGTTTCCAATACAAATGATAAAAAAAACAATGTGTTTTCATTAGAATTAACTAAAATGTTCTTGATTTTCCGTTTATATTACGGAGGGAAGATGTACACGAAAACCGCTCTATTCCGGCTGAAACGTCGATATATGCAATAAAAACCGAACTTCTCCCCAATTCAATATCATACTCAGTATTTTAACGAGGAAGAAATAGTTTTTTGAAAATGAAGTATTTAAGGTTATTATCTAATCAATTATGTGTTTGCATCATTTTTATCGTATATATAATGAATTAAAACCCATAAACTGAAAATTCACAAAAACGTGGAAAAACGGCAAAATATTGCCTAATTCGATGATATTTTGTATAAATCACATAAACGAAAAGGGGATGATAAACGTCAAAATATTGCTAAGTTCGATGATTTTTCGTACGAAACAAAATGCAAGAAAACTTGCTTAAAATGCAATATTATGCGAAATTCTGAGATTCGAAGGCCAAATCACATATCGTGATACTACATGAAATAGTATTTAAATATTGGTAAAAATGAATATATTTACGTAATATCAAACTACATGAAAAACGTGAAAAAAGTCACTATTTAACCATATTTGAGGATTTTAACTTCAAATCATACAGCAAGGTTTTGCATTATTTAGATCCAAGAAAAGATATATGACAATGTTGTTTCCAATACAAATGATAAAAATCAATGTGTTTTCATTAGAATTAACTAAAATGTTCTTGATTTTCCGTTTATATTACGGAGGGAAGATATACAAGTAAAACCGCTCTAATCCGGCTGAAACGTCGATATATGCAATAAAAACCGAACTTCTCCCCCTTTCAATATCTTACTCAGTATTTTAACGAGAAACAAATAGATGATTGAAAATGAAGTATTTAAGGTTATTATCTAATCAATTATGTGTTTGCATCATTTTTATCGTATATATAATGAATTAAAACCCATAAACTGAAAATTCACAAAAACGTGGAAAAACGGCAAAATATTGCCTAATTCGATGATATTTTGTATAAATCACATAAACGAAAAGGGGATGATAAACGTCAAAATATTGCTAAGTTCGATGATTTTTCGTACGAAACAAAATGCAAGAAAACTTGCTTAAAATGCAATATTATGCGAAATTCTGAGATTCGAAGGCCAAATCACATATCGTGATACTACATGAAATAGTATTTAAATATTGGTAAAAATGAATATATTTACGTAATATCAAACTACATGAAAAACGTGAAAAAAGTCACTATTTAACCATATTTGAGGATTTTAACTTCAAATCATACAGCAAGGTTTTGCATTATTTAGATCCAAGAAAAGATATATGACAATGTTGTTTCCAATACAAATGATAAAAATCAATGTGTTTTCATTAGAATTAACTAAAATGTTCTTGATTTTCCGTTTATATTACGGAGGGAAGATATACAAGTAAAACCGCTCTAATCCGGCTGAAACGTCGATATATGCAATAAAAACCGAACTTCTCCCCCTTTCAATATCTTACTCAGTATTTTAACGAGAAACAAATAGATGATTGAAAATGAAGTATTTAAGGTTATTATCTAATCAATTATGTGTTTGCATCATTTTTATCGTATATATAATGAATTAAAACCCATAAACTGAAAATTCACAAAAACGTGGAAAAACAGCAAAATATTGCCTAATTCGATGATATTTTGTTTAAATCACATAAAGGAAAAGGGGATGATGAACGTCAAAATATTGCTAAATTCGATGATTTTTCGTACGAAACAAAATGCAAGAAAACTTGCTTAAAATGCAGTATTATGCGAAATTCTGAGATTTGAAGGCCAAATCACATATCGTAATACTACATGAAATAGTATCGAAATATTGGTAAAAATGAATATATTTACGTAACATCAAACTACATGATTAACGTGAAAAAGTCACTATTTTACCGTATTTGAGGATTTTAACTTCAAATCATTGAGCGAGGTTTCATATTATTTAGATCCAAGAAAAGACATATGACAATGTTGTTTCCAATACAAATGATAAAAATCAATGAGTTTTCATTAGAATTAACTAAAATGTTCCTGATTTTTAGTTTATATTACCGATGGAAGATGTACACGTAAACCGCTCTATTCCGGCTGAAACGTCGATATATGCAATAAAATCAAAATTTCTCCCCAATTCAATATCATACTCAGTATTTTAACGAGGAAGAAATAGTTGTTTGAAAATTAAGTATTTAAGGTTATTATCTAATCAATTATGTGTTTGCATCATTTTTATCGTATATATAATTAATTAATACCCATAAACTGAAAATTCACAAAAACGTGGAAAAACAGCAAAATATTGCCTAATTCGATGATATTTTGTTTAAATCACATAAAGGAAAAGGGGATGATAAACGTCAAAATATTGCTAAGTTCGATGATTTTTCGTACGAAACAAAATGCAAGAAAACTTGCTTAAAATGCAATATTATGCGAAATTCTGAGATTCGAAGGCCAAATCACATATCGTGATACAACATGAAATAGTATCGAAATATTGGTAAAAATGAATATATTTACGTAATATCACACTACATGAAAAACGTGAAAAAAGTCACTATTTAACCATATTTGAGGATTTTAACTTCAAATCATACAGCAAGGTTTTGTATTATTTAGATCCAAGAAAAGACATATGACAATGTTGTTTCCAATACAAATGATAAAAATCAATGTGTTTTCATTAGAATTAACTAAAATGTTCTTGATTTTCCGTTTATATTACGGAGGGAAGATATACAAGTAAAACCGCTCTAATCCGGCTGAAACGTCGATATATGCAATAAAAACCGAACTTCTCCCCCTTTCAATATCTTACTCAGTATTTTAACGAGAAACAAATAGATGATTGAAAATGAAGTATTTAAGGTTATTATCTAATCAATTATGTGTTTGCATCATTTTTATCGTATATATAATGAATTAAAACCCATAAACTGAAAATTCACAAAAACGTGGAAAAACGGCAAAATATTGCCTAATTCGATGATATTTTGTTTAAATCACATAAAGGAAAAGGGGATGATGAACGTCAAAATATTGCTAAATTCGATGATTTTTCGTACGAAACAAAATGCAAGAAAACTTGCTTAAAATGCAATATTATGCGAAATTCTGAGATTTGAAGGCCAAATCACATATCGTAATACTACATGAAATAGTATCAAAATATTGGTAAAAATGAGTATATTTACGTAATATCAAACTACATGATTCCCGTGAAAGTCACTATTTTACCATATTTGAGGATTTTAACTTCAAATCATTGAGCGAGGTTTCGTATTATTTAGATCTAAGAAAAGACATATGAAAATGTTGTTTCCAATACAAATGATAAAAAAAAACAATGTGTTTTCATTAGAATTAACTAAAATGTTCTTGATTTTCCGTTTATATTACGGAGGGAAGATGTACACGAAAACCGCTCTATTCCGGCTGAAACGTCGATATATGCAATAAAAACCGAACTTCTCCCCAATTCAATATCATACTCAGTATTTTAACGAGGAAGAAATAGTTTTTTGAAAATGAAGTATTTAAGGTTATTATCTAATCAATTATGTGTTTGCATCATTTTTATCGTATATATAATGAATTAAAACCCATAAACTGAAAATTCACAAAAACGTGGAAAAACGGCAAAATATTGCCTAATTCGATGATATTTTGTATAAATCACATAAACGAAAAGGGGATGATAAACGTCAAAATATTGCTAAGTTCGATGATTTTTCGTACGAAACAAAATGCAAGAAAACTTGCTTAAAATGCAATATTATGCGAAATTCTGAGATTCGAAGGCCAAATCACATATCGTGATACTACATGAAATAGTATTGAAATATTGGTAAAAATGAATATATTTACGTAATATATGAAAAACATGAAAACGTGAAAAAAGTCACTATTTAACCATATTTGAGGATTTTAACTTCAAATCATACAGCAAGGTTTTGCATTATTTAGATCCAAGAAAAGATATATGACAATGTTGTTTCCAATACAAATGATAAAAATCAATGTGTTTTCATTAGAATTAACTAAAATGTTCTTGATTTTCCGTTTATATTACGGAGGGAAGATATACAAGTAAAACCGCTCTAATCCGGCTGAAACGTCGATATATGCAATAAAAACCGAACTTCTCCCCCTTTCAATATCTTACTCAGTATTTTAACGAGAAACAAATAGATGATTGAAAATGAAGTATTTAGGGTTATTATCTAATCAATTATGTATTTGCATCATTTTTATCGTATATATAATGAATTAATACCCATAAACAGAAAATTCACAAAAATCGTAGAAAAACGGCAAAATATGGCCTAATTCGATGATATTTTGTTTAAATCACATAAAGGAAAAGGGGATGATAAACGTAAAAATATTGCTAAATTCGATGATTTTTCGTACGAAACAAAATGCAAGAAAACTTGCTTAAAATGCAGTATTATGCGAAATTCTGAAATTTGAAGGCCAAATCACATATCGTAATACTACATGAAATAGTATCGAAATATTGGTAAAAATGAATATATTTACGTAACATCAAACTACATGGTTAACGTGAAAAAGTCACTATTTTACCATATTTGAGGATTTTAACTTCAAATCATTGAGCGAGGTTTCATATTATTTAGATCCAAGAAAAGACATATGACAATGTTGTTTCCAATACAAATGATAAAAATCAATGAGTTTTCATTAGAATTAACTAAAATGTTCCTGATTTTTAGTTTATATTACCGATGGAAGATGTACACGTAAACCGCTCTAATCCGGCTGAAACGTCGATATATGCAATAAAATCAAAATTTCTCCCCAATTCAACATCATACTCAGTATTTTAACGAGGAAGAAATAGTTGTTTGAAAATGAAGTATTTAAGGTTATTATCTAATCAATTATGTGTTTGCATCATTTTTATCGTATATATAATTAATTAATACCCATAAACTGAAAATTCACAAAAACGTGGAAAAACAGCAAAATATTGCCTAATTCGATGATATTTTGTTTAAATCACATAAAGGAAAAGGGGATGATAAACGTCAAAATATTGCTAAGTTCGATGATTTTTCGTACGAAACAAAATGCAAGAAAACTTGCTTAAAATGCAATATTATGCGAAATTCTGAGATTCGAAGGCCAAATCACATATCGTGATACAACATGAAATAGTATCGAAATATTGGTAAAAATGAATATATTTACGTAATATCAAACTACATGAAAAACGTGAAAAAAGTCACTATTTAACCATATTTGAGGATTTTAACTTCAAATCATACAGCAAGGTTTTGTATTATTTAGATCCAAGAAAAGACATATGACAATGTTGTTTCCAATACAAATGATAAAAATCAATGTGTTTTCATTAGAATTAACTAAAATGTTCTTGATTTTCCGTTTATATTACGGAGGGAAGATATACAAGTAAAACCGCTCTAATCCGGCTGAAACGTCGATATATGCAATAAAAACCGAACTTCTCCCCCTTTCAATATCTTACTCAGTATTTTAACGAGAAACAAATAGATGATTGAAAATGAAGTATTTAAGGTTATTATCTAATCAATTATGTGTTTGCATCATTTTTATCGTATATATAATGAATTAAAACCCATAAACTGAAAATTCACAAAAACGTGGAAAAACGGCAAAATATTGCCTAATTCGATGATATTTTGTATAAATCACATAAACGAAAAGGGGATGATAAACGTCAAAATATTGCTAAGTTCGATGATTTTTCGTACGAAACAAAATGCAAGAAAACTTGCTTAAAATGCAATATTATGCGAAATTCTGAGATTCGAAGGCCAAATCACATATCGTGATACTACATGAAATAGTATTTAAATATTGGTAAAAATGAATATATTTACGTAATATCAAACTACATGAAAAACGTGAAAAAAGTCACTATTTAACCATATTTGAGGAGTTTAACTTCAAATCATACAGCAAGGTTTTGCATTATTTAGATCCAAGAAAAGATATATGACAATGTTGTTTCCAATACAAATGATAAAAATCAATGTGTTTTCATTAGAATTAACTAAAATGTTCTTGATTTTCCGTTTATATTACGGAGGGAAGATATACAAGTAAAACCGCTCTAATCCGGCTGAAACGTCGATATATGCAATAAAAACCGAACTTCTCCCCCTTTCAATATCTTACTCAGTATTTTAACGAGAAACAAATAGATGATTGAAAATGAAGTATTTAAGGTTATTATCTAATCAATTATGTGTTTGCATCATTTTTATCGTATATATAATGAATTAAAACCCATAAACTGAAAATTCACAAAAACGTGGAAAAACAGCAAAATATTGCCTAATTCGATGATATTTTGTTTAAATCACATAAAGGAAAAGGGGATGATGAACATCAAAATATTGCTAAATTCGATGATTTTTCGTACGAAACAAAATGCAAGAAAACTTGCTTAAAATGCAGTATTATGCGAAATTCTGAGATTTGAAGGCCAAATCACATATCGTAATACTACATGAAATAGTATCGAAATATTGGTAAAAATGAATATATTTACGTAACATCAAACTACATGATTAACGTGAAAAAGTCACTATTTTACCGTATTTGAGGATTTTAACTTCAAATCATTGAGCGAGGTTTCATATTATTTAGATCCAAGAAAAGACATATGACAATGTTGTTTCCAATACAAATGATAAAAATCAATGAGTTTTCATTAGAATTAACTAAAATGTTCCTGATTTTTAGTTTATATTACCGATGGAAGATGTACACGTAAACCGCTCTATTCCGGCTGAAACGTCGATATATGCAATAAAATCAAAATTTCTCCCCAATTCAATATCATACTCAGTATTTTAACGAGGAAGAAATAGTTGTTTGAAAATTAAGTATTTAAGGTTATTATCTAATCAATTATGTGTTTGCATCATTTTTATCGTATATATAATTAATTAATACCCATAAACTGAAAATTCACAAAAACGTGGAAAAACAGCAAAATATTGCCTAATTCGATGATATTTTGTTTAAATCACATAAAGGAAAAGGGGATGATAAACGTCAAAATATTGCTAAGTTCGATGATTTTTCGTACGAAACAAAATGCAAGAAAACTTGCTTAAAATGCAATATTATGCGAAATTCTGAGATTTGAAGGCCAAATCACATATCGTAATACTATATGAAATAGTATCGAAATATTGGTAAAAAATGAGTATATTTACGTAATATCAAACTACATGATTAACGTGAAAAAGTCACTATTTTACCATGTTTGAGGATTTTAACTTCAAATCATACAGCAAGGTTTCGTATTATTTTGATCCAAGAAAAGACATATGACAATGTTGTTTCCAATACAAATGATAAAAATCAATGTGTTTTCATTAGAATTAACTAAAATGTTCTTGATTTTCCGTTTATATTACGGAGGGAAGATATACAAGTAAAACCGCTCTAATCCGGCTGAAACGTCGATATATGCAATAAAAACCGAACTTCTCCCCCTTTCAATATCTTACTCAGTATTTTAACGAGAAACAAATAGATGATTGAAAATGAAGTATTTAAGGTTATTATCTAATCAATTATGTGTTTGCATCATTTTTATCGTATAAATAATGAATTAAAACCCATAAACTGAAAATTCACAAAAACGTGGAAAAACGGCAAAATATTGCCTAATTCGATGATATTTTGTTTAAATCACATAAAGGAAAAGGGGATGATGAACGTCAAAATATTGCTAAATTCGATGATTTTTCGTACGAAACAAAATGCAAGAAAACTTGCTTAAAATGCAATATTATGCGAAATTCTGAGATTTGAAGGCCAAATCACATATCGTAATACTACATGAAATAGTATCAAAATATTGGTAAAAATGAGTATATTTACGTAATATCAAACTACATGATTCCCGTGAAAGTCACTATTTTACCATATTTGAGGATTTTAACTTCAAATCATTGAGCGAGGTTTCGTATTATTTAGATCTAAGAAAAGACATATGAAAATGTTGTTTCCAATACAAATGATAAAAAAAACAATGTGTTTTCATTAGAATTAACTAAAATGTTCTTGATTTTCCGTTTATATTACGGAGGGAAGATGTACACGAAAACCGCTCTATTCCGGCTGAAACGTCGATATATGCAATAAAAACCGAACTTCTCCCCAATTCAATATCATACTCAGTATTTTAACGAGGAAGAAATAGTTTTTTGAAAATGAAGTATTTAAGGTTATTATCTAATCAATTATGTGTTTGCATCATTTTTATCGTATATATAATGAATTAAAACCCATAAACTGAAAATTCACAAAAACGTGGAAAAACGGCAAAATATTGCCTAATTCGATGATATTTTGTATAAATCACATAAACGAAAAGGGGATGATAAACGTCAAAATATTGCTAAGTTCGATGATTTTTCGTACGAAACAAAATGCAAGAAAACTTGCTTAAAATGCAATATTATGCGAAATTCTGAGATTCGAAGGCCAAATCACATATCGTGATACTACATGAAATAGTATTTAAATATTGGTAAAAATGAATATATTTACGTAATATCAAACTACATGAAAAACGTGAAAAAAGTCACTATTTAACCATATTTGAGGATTTTAACTTCAAATCATACAGCAAGGTTTTGCATTATTTAGATCCAAGAAAAGATATATGACAATGTTGTTTCCAATACAAATGATAAAAATCAATGTGTTTTCATTAGAATTAACTAAAATGTTCTTGATTTTCCGTTTATATTACGGAGGGAAGATATACAAGTAAAACCGCTCTAATCCGGCTGAAACGTCGATATATGCAATAAAAACCGAACTTCTCCCCCTTTCAATATCTTACTCAGTATTTTAACGAGAAACAAATAGATGATTGAAAATGAAGTATTTAAGGTTATTATCTAATCAATTATGTGTTTGCATCATTTTTATCGTATATATAATGAATTAAAACCCATAAACTGAAAATTCACAAAAACGTGGAAAAACAGCAAAATATTGCCTAATTCGATGATATTTTGTTTAAATCACATAAAGGAAAAGGGGATGATGAACGTCAAAATATTGCTAAATTCGATGATTTTTCGTACGAAACAAAATGCAAGAAAACTTGCTTAAAATGCAGTATTATGCGAAATTCTGAGATTTGAAGGCCAAATCACATATCGTAATACTACATGAAATAGTATCGAAATATTGGTAAAAATGAATATATTTACGTAACATCAAACTACATGATTAACGTGAAAAAGTCACTATTTTACCGTATTTGAGGATTTTAACTTCAAATCATTGAGCGAGGTTTCATATTATTTAGATCCAAGAAAAGACATATGACAATGTTGTTTCCAATACAAATGATAAAAATCAATGAGTTTTCATTAGAATTAACTAAAATGTTCCTGATTTTTAGTTTATATTACCGATGGAAGATGTACACGTAAACCGCTCTATTCCGGCTGAAACGTCGATATATGCAATAAAATCAAAATTTCTCCCCAATTCAATATCATACTCAGTATTTTAACGAGGAAGAAATAGTTGTTTGAAAATTAAGTATTTAAGGTTATTATCTAATCAATTATGTGTTTGCATCATTTTTATCGTATATATAATTAATTAATACCCATAAACTGAAAATTCACAAAAACGTGGAAAAACAGCAAAATATTGCCTAATTCGATGATATTTTGTTTAAATCACATAAAGGAAAAGGGGATGATAAACGTCAAAATATTGCTAAGTTCGATGATTTTTCGTACGAAACAAAATGCAAGAAAACTTGCTTAAAATGCAATATTATGCGAAATTCTGAGATTCGAAGGCCAAATCACATATCGTGATACAACATGAAATAGTATCGAAATATTGGTAAAAATGAATATATTTACGTAATATCACACTACATGAAAAACGTGAAAAAAGTCACTATTTAACCATATTTGAGGATTTTAACTTCAAATCATACAGCAAGGTTTTGTATTATTTAGATCCAAGAAAAGACATATGACAATGTTGTTTCCAATACAAATGATAAAAATCAATGTGTTTTCATTAGAATTAACTAAAATGTTCTTGATTTTCCGTTTATATTACGGAGGGAAGATATACAAGTAAAACCGCTCTAATCCGGCTGAAACGTCGATATATGCAATAAAAACCGAACTTCTCCCCCTTTCAATATCTTACTCAGTATTTTAACGAGAAACAAATAGATGATTGAAAATGAAGTATTTAAGGTTATTATCTAATCAATTATGTGTTTGCATCATTTTTATCGTATATATAATGAATTAAAACCCATAAACTGAAAATTCACAAAAACGTGGAAAAACGGCAAAATATTGCCTAATTCGATGATATTTTGTTTAAATCACATAAAGGAAAAGGGGATGATGAACGTCAAAATATTGCTAAATTCGATGATTTTTCGTACGAAACAAAATGCAAGAAAACTTGCTTAAAATGCAATATTATGCGAAATTCTGAGATTTGAAGGCCAAATCACATATCGTAATACTACATGAAATAGTATCAAAATATTGGTAAAAATGAGTATATTTACGTAATATCAAACTACATGATTCCCGTGAAAGTCACTATTTTACCATATTTGAGGATTTTAACTTCAAATCATTGAGCGAGGTTTCGTATTATTTAGATCTAAGAAAAGACATATGAAAATGTTGTTTCCAATACAAATGATAAAAAAAAACAATGTGTTTTCATTAGAATTAACTAAAATGTTCTTGATTTTCCGTTTATATTACGGAGGGAAGATGTACACGAAAACCGCTCTATTCCGGCTGAAACGTCGATATATGCAATAAAAACCGAACTTCTCCCCAATTCAATATCATACTCAGTATTTTAACGAGGAAGAAATAGTTTTTTGAAAATGAAGTATTTAAGGTTATTATCTAATCAATTATGTGTTTGCATCATTTTTATCGTATATATAATGAATTAAAACCCATAAACTGAAAATTCACAAAAACGTGGAAAAACGGCAAAATATTGCCTAATTCGATGATATTTTGTATAAATCACATAAACGAAAAGGGGATGATAAACGTCAAAATATTGCTAAGTTCGATGATTTTTCGTACGAAACAAAATGCAAGAAAACTTGCTTAAAATGCAATATTATGCGAAATTCTGAGATTCGAAGGCCAAATCACATATCGTGATACTACATGAAATAGTATTGAAATATTGGTAAAAATGAATATATTTACGTAATATCAAACTACATGAAAAACGTGAAAAAAGTCACTATTTAACCATATTTGAGGATTTTAACTTCAAATCATACAGCAAGGTTTTGCATTATTTAGATCCAAGAAAAGATATATGACAATGTTGTTTCCAATACAAATGATAAAAATCAATGTGTTTTCATTAGAATTAACTAAAATGTTCTTGATTTTCCGTTTATATTACGGAGGGAAGATATACAAGTAAAACCGCTCTAATCCGGCTGAAACGTCGATATATGCAATAAAAACCGAACTTCTCCCCCTTTCAATATCTTACTCAGTATTTTAACGAGAAACAAATAGATGATTGAAAATGAAGTATTTAGGGTTATTATCTAATCAATTATGTATTTGCATCATTTTTATCGTATATATAATGAATTAATACCCATAAACAGAAAATTCACAAAAATCGTAGAAAAACGGCAAAATATGGCCTAATTCGATGATATTTTGTTTAAATCACATAAAGGAAAAGGGGATGATAAACGTAAAAATATTGCTAAATTCGATGATTTTTCGTACGAAACAAAATGCAAGAAAACTTGCTTAAAATGCAGTATTATGCGAAATTCTGAAATTTGAAGGCCAAATCACATATCGTAATACTACATGAAATAGTATCGAAATATTGGTAAAAATGAATATATTTACGTAACATCAAACTACATGGTTAACGTGAAAAAGTCACTATTTTACCATATTTGAGGATTTTAACTTCAAATCATTGAGCGAGGTTTCATATTATTTAGATCCAAGAAAAGACATATGACAATGTTGTTTCCAATACAAATGATAAAAATCAATGAGTTTTCATTAGAATTAACTAAAATGTTCCTGATTTTTAGTTTATATTACCGATGGAAGATGTACACGTAAACCGCTCTATTCCGGCTGAAACGTCGATATATGCAATAAAATCAAAATTTCTCCCCAATTCAATATCATACTCAGTATTTTAACGAGGAAGAAATAGTTGTTTGAAAATGAAGTATTTAAGGTTATTATCTAATCAATTATGTGTTTGCATCATTTTTATCGTATATATAATTAATTAATACCCATAAACTGAAAATTCACAAAAACGTGGAAAAACAGCAAAATATTGCCTAATTCGATGATATTTTGTTTAAATCACATAAAGGAAAAGGGGATGATAAACGTCAAAATATTGCTAAGTTCGATGATTTTTCGTACGAAACAAAATGCAAGAAAACTTGCTTAAAATGCAATATTATGCGAAATTCTGAGATTCGAAGGCCAAATCACATATCGTGATACAACATGAAATAGTATCGAAATATTGGTAAAAATGAATATATTTACGTAATATCAAACTACATGAAAAACGTGAAAAAAGTCACTATTTAACCATATTTGAGGATTTTAACTTCAAATCATACAGCAAGGTTTTGTATTATTTAGATCCAAGAAAAGACATATGACAATGTTGTTTCCAATACAAATGATAAAAATCAATGTGTTTTCATTAGAATTAACTAAAATGTTCTTGATTTTCCGTTTATATTACGGAGGGAAGATATACAAGTAAAACCGCTCTAATCCGGCTGAAACGTCGATATATGCAATAAAAACCGAACTTCTCCCCCTTTCAATATCTTACTCAGTATTTTAACGAGAAACAAATAGATGATTGAAAATGAAGTATTTAAGGTTATTATCTAATCAATTATGTGTTTGCATCATTTTTATCGTATATATAATGAATTAAAACCCATAAACTGAAAATTCACAAAAACGTGGAAAAACGGCAAAATATTGCCTAATTCGATGATATTTTGTTTAAATCACATAAAGGAAAAGGGGATGATGAACGTCAAAATATTGCTAAATTCGATGATTTTTCGTACGAAACAAAATGCAAGAAAACTTGCTTAAAATGCAATATTATGCGAAATTCTGAGATTTGAAGGCCAAATCACATATCGTAATACTACATGAAATAGTATCAAAATATTGGTAAAAATGAGTATATTTACGTAATATCAAACTACATGATTCCCGTGAAAGTCACTATTTTACCATATTTGAGGATTTTAACTTCAAATCATTGAGCGAGGTTTCGTATTATTTAGATCTAAGAAAAGACATATGAAAATGTTGTTTCCAATACAAATGATAAAAAAAACAATGTGTTTTCATTAGAATTAACTAAAATGTTCTTGATTTTCCGTTTATATTACGGAGGGAAGATGTACACGAAAACCGCTCTATTCCGGCTGAAACGTCGATATATGCAATAAAAACCGAACTTCTCCCCAATTCAATATCATACTCAGTATTTTAACGAGGAAGAAATAGTTTTTTGAAAATGAAGTATTTAAGGTTATTATCTAATCAATTATGTGTTTGCATCATTTTTATCGTATATATAATGAATTAAAACCCATAAACTGAAAATTCACAAAAACGTGGAAAAACGGCAAAATATTGCCTAATTCGATGATATTTTGTATAAATCACATAAACGAAAAGGGGATGATAAACGTCAAAATATTGCTAAGTTCGATGATTTTTCGTACGAAACAAAATGCAAGAAAACTTGCTTAAAATGCAATATTATGCGAAATTCTGAGATTCAAAGGCCAAATCACATATCGTGATACTACATGAAATAGTATTGAAATATTGGTAAAAATGAATATATTTACGTAATATCAAACTACATGAAAAACGTGAAAAAAGTCACTATTTAACCATATTTGAGGATTTTAACTTCAAATCATACAGCAAGGTTTTGCATTATTTAGATCCAAGAAAAGATATATGACAATGTTGTTTCCAATACAAATGATAAAAATCAATGTGTTTTCATTAGAATTAACTAAAATGTTCTTGATTTTCCGTTTATATTACGGAGGGAAGATATACAAGTAAAACCGCTCTAATCCGGCTGAAACGTCGATATATGCAATAAAAACCGAACTTCTCCCCCTTTCAATATCTTACTCAGTATTTTAACGAGAAACAAATAGATGATTGAAAATGAAGTATTTAAGGTTATTATCTAATCAATTATGTGTTTGCATCATTTTTATCGTATATATAATGAATTAAAACCAATAAACTGAAAATTCACAAAAACGTGGAAAAACAGCAAAATATTGCCTAATTCGATGATATTTTGTTTAAATCACATAAAGGAAAAGGGGATGATGAACGTCAAAATATTGCTAAATTCGATGATTTTTCGTACGAAACAAAATGCAAGAAAACTTGCTTAAAATGCAGTATTATGCGAAATTCTGAGATTTGAAGGCCAAATCACATATCGTAATACTACATGAAATAGTATCGAAATATTGGTAAAAATGAATATATTTACGTAACATCAAACTACATGATTAACGTGAAAAAGTCACTATTTTACCATATTTGAGGATTTTAACTTCAAATCATTGAGCGAGGTTTCATATTATTTAGATCCAAGAAAAGACATATGACAATGTTGTTTCCAATACAAATGATAAAAATCAATGAGTTTTCATTAGAATTAACTAAAATGTTCCTGATTTTTAGTTTATATTACCGATGGAAGATGTACACGTAAACCGCTCTATTCCGGCTGAAACGTCGATATATGCAATAAAATCAAAATTTCTCCCCAATTCAATATCATACTCAGTATTTTAACGAGGAAGAAATAGTTGTTTGAAAATTAAGTATTTAAGGTTATTATCTAATCAATTATGTGTTTGCATCATTTTTATCGTATATATAATTAATTAATACCCATAAACTGAAAATTCACAAAAACGTGGAAAAACAGCAAAATATTGCCTAATTCGATGATATTTTGTTTAAATCACATAAAGGAAAAGGGGATGATAAACGTCAAAATATTGCTAAGTTCGATGATTTTTCGTACGAAACAAAATGCAAGAAAACTTGCTTAAAATGCAATATTATGCGAAATTCTGAGATTCGAAGGCCAAATCACATATCGTGATACAACATGAAATAGTATCGAAAAATTGGTAAAAATGAATATATTTACGTAATATCAAACTACATGAAAAACGTGAAAAAAGTCACTATTTAACCATATTTGAGGATTTTAACTTCAAATCATACAGCAAGGTTTTGTATTATTTAGATCCAAGAAAAGACATATGACAATGTTGTTTCCAATACAAATGATAAAAATCAATGTGTTTTCATTAGAATTAACTAAAATGTTCTTGATTTTCCGTTTATATTACGGAGGGAAGATATACAAGTAAAACCGCTCTAATCCGGCTGAAACGTCGATATATGCAATAAAAACCGAACTTCTCCCCCTTTCAATATCTTACTCAGTATTTTAACGAGAAACAAATAGATGATTGAAAATGAAGTATTTAAGGTTATTATCTAATCAATTATGTGTTTGCATCATTTTTATCGTATATATAATGAATTAAAACCCATAAACTGAAAATTCACAAAAACGTGGAAAAACGGCAAAATATTGCCTAATTCGATGATATTTTGTTTAAATCACATAAAGGAAAAGGGGATGATGAACGTCAAAATATTGCTAAATTCGATGATTTTTCGTACGAAACAAAATGCAAGAAAACTTGCTTAAAATGCAATATTATGCGAAATTCTGAGATTTGAAGGCCAAATCACATATCGTAATACTACATGAAATAGTATCAAAATATTGGTAAAAATGAGTATATTTACGTAATATCAAACTACATGATTCCCGTGAAAGTCACTATTTTACCATATTTGAGGATTTTAACTTCAAATCATTGAGCGAGGTTTCGTATTATTTAGATCTAAGAAAAGACATATGAAAATGTTGTTTCCAATACAAATGATAAAAAAAAACAATGTGTTTTCATTAGAATTAACTAAAATGTTCTTGATTTTCCGTTTATATTACGGAGGGAAGATGTACACGAAAACCGCTCTATTCCGGCTGAAACGTCGATATATGCAATAAAAACCGAACTTCTCCCCAATTCAATATCATACTCAGTATTTTAACGAGGAAGAAATAGTTTTTTGAAAATGAAGTATTTAAGGTTATTATCTAATCAATTATGTGTTTGCATCATTTTTATCGTATATATAATGAATTAAAACCCATAAACTGAAAATTCACAAAAACGTGGAAAAACGGCAAAATATTGCCTAATTCGATGATATTTTGTATAAATCACATAAACGAAAAGGGGATGATAAACGTCAAAATATTGCTAAGTTCGATGATTTTTCGTACGAAACAAAATGCAAGAAAACTTGCTTAAAATGCAATATTATGCGAAATTCTGAGATTCGAAGGCCAAATCACATATCGTGATACTACATGAAATAGTATTGAAATATTGGTAAAAATGAATATATTTACGTAATATCAAACTACATGAAAAACGTGAAAAAAGTCACTATTTAACCATATTTGAGGATTTTAACTTCAAATCATACAGCAAGGTTTTGCATTATTTAGATCCAAGAAAAGATATATGACAATGTTGTTTCCAATACAAATGATAAAAATCAATGTGTTTTCATTAGAATTAACTAAAATGTTCTTGATTTTCCGTTTATATTACGGAGGGAAGATATACAAGTAAAACCGCTCTAATCCGGCTGAAACGTCGATATATGCAATAAAAACCGAACTTCTCCCCCTTTCAATATCTTACTCAGTATTTTAACGAGAAACAAATAGATGATTGAAAATGAAGTATTTAAGGTTATTATCTAATCAATTATGTGTTTGCATCATTTTTATCGTATATATAATGAATTAAAACCCATAAACTGAAAATTCACAAAAACGTGGAAAAACAGCAAAATATTGCCTAATTCGATGATATTTTGTTTAAATCACATAAAGGAAAAGGGGATGATGAACGTCAAAATATTGCTAAATTCGATGATTTTTCGTACGAAACAAAATGCAAGAAAACTTGCTTAAAATGCAATATTATGCGAAATTCTGAGATTTGAAGGCCAAATCACATATCGTAATACTACATGAAATAGTATCAAAATATTGGTAAAAATGAGTATATTTACGTAATATCAAACTACATAATTCCCGTGAAAAAGTCACTATTTTACCATATATGAGGATTTTAACTTCTAATCATTGAGCGAGGTTTCGTATTATTTAGATCAAAGAAAAGACATATGAAAATGTTGTTTCCAATACAAATGATAAAAAAACAATGTGTTTTCATTAGAATTAACTAAAATGTTCTTGATTTTCCGTTTATATTACGGAGGGAAGATGTACACGTAAAACCGCTCTAATCCGGCTGAAACGTCGATATATGCAATAAAAACCGAACTTCTCCCCCTTTCAATATCTTACTCAGTATTTTAACGAGAAACAAATAGATGATTGAAAATGAAGTATTTAAGGTTATTATCTAATCAATTATGTGTTTGAATCATTTTTATCGTATATATAATGAATTAATACCCATAAACTGAAAATTCACAAAAACGTGGAAAAACGGCAAAATATTGCCTAATTCGATGATATTTTGTTTAAATCACATAAAGGAAAAGGGGATGATAAACGTCAAAATATTGCTAAATTCGATGATTTTTCGTACGAAACAAAATGGAAGAAAACTTGCTTAAAATGCAATATTATGCGAAATTCTGAGATTTCAAGGCCAAATCACATATCGTAATACTACATGAAATAGTATCGAAATATTGGTAAAAATGAATATATATACGTAACATCAATCTACATGATTAACGTGAAAAAGTCACTATTTTACCATATTTGAGGATTTTAACTTCAAATCATTGAGCGAGGTTTCGTATTATTTAGATCCAAGAAAAGACATATGACAATGTTGTTTCCAATACAAATGATAAAAATCAATGTGTTTTCATTAGAATTAACTAAAATGTTCTTGATTTTCCGTTTATATTACGGAGGGAAGATATACAAGTAAAACCGCTCTAATCCGGCTGAAACGTCGATATATGCAATAAAAACCGAACTTCTCCCCCTTTCAATATCTTACTCAGTATTTTAACGAGAAACAAATAGATGATTGAAAATGAAGTATTTAAGGTTATTATCTAATCAATTATGTGTTTGCATCATTTTTATCGTATATATAATGAATTAAAACCCATAAAATGAAAATTCACAAAAACGTGGAAAAACGGCAAAATATTGCCTAATTCGATGATATTTTGTTTAAATCACATAAAGGAAAAGGGGATGATGAACGTCAAAATATTGCTAAATTCGATGATTTTTCGTACGAAACAAAATGCAAGAAAACTTGCTTAAAATGCAATATTATGCGAAATTCTGAGATTTGAAGGCCAAATCACATATCGTAATACTACATGAAATAGTATCAAAATATTGGTAAAAATGAGTATATTTACGTAATATCAAACTACATGATTCCCGTGAAAAAGTCACTATTTTACCATATTTGAGGATTTTAACTTCAAATCATTGAGCGAGGTTTCGTATTATTTAGATCTAAGAAAAGACATATGAAAATGTTGTTTCCAATACAAATGATAAAAAAACAATGTGTTTTCATTAGAATTAACTAAAATGTTCCTGATTTTCCGTTTATATTACGGAGGGAAGATGTACACGTAAAACCGCTCTAATCCGGCTGAAACGTCGATATATGCAATAAAAACCGAACTTCTCCCCCTTTCAATATCTTACTCAGTATTTTAACGAGAAACAAATAGATGATTGAAAATGAAGTATTTAAGGTTATTATCTAATCAATTATGTGTTTGCATCATTTTTATCGTATATATAATTAATTAATACCCATAAACTGAAAATTCACAAAAACGAGGAAAAACGGCAAAATATTGCCTAATTCGATGATATTTTGTTTAAATCACATAAAGGAAAAGGGGATGAAAAACGTCAAAATATTGCTAAGTTCGATGATTTTTCGTACGAAACAAAATGCAAGAAAACTTGTTTAAAATGCAATATTATGCGAAATTCTGAGATTCGAAGGCCAAATCACATATCGTGATACTACATGAAATAGTAGCGAAATATTGGTAAAAATGAATATATTTGCGTAATATCAAACTGCATGATTAACGTGAAAAAGTAACTATTTTAACATATTTGAGGATTTTACCTTCAAATCATACAGCGAGGTTTCGTATTATTTAGATCCAAGAAAAGACATATGACAATGATGTTTCCAATGCAAATGATAAAAAGCAATTTGTTTTCATTAGAATTTACTAAAATGTTTTTGATTTTCCGTTTATATTACCGAGGGAAGATGTACACGTAAACCGCTCTAATCCGGCTGAAACCACGATATATGCAATAAAAACCGAACTTCTCCCGTTTTCAGTATCTTACTCAGTATTTTAACGAGAAACAAATAGATGATTGAAAATGAAGTATTTAAGGTTATTATCTAATCAATTATATGTTTGCATCATTTTTATCGTATATATATGAATTAATACCCATAGACTGAAAATTCACAAAAACGTGGAAAACGGCAAAATATTGCCTAATTCGATGATATTTTGTCTAAATCACATAAAGGAAAAGGGGATGATGAACGTCAAAATATTGCTAAATTCGATGATTTTTCGTACGAAACAAAATGCAAGAAAACTTGCTTAAAATGCAATATTATGCGAAATTCTGAGATTTGAAGGCCAAATCACATATCGTAATACTACATGAAATAGTATCAAAATATTGGTAAAAATGAGTATATTTACGTAATATCAAACTACATGATTCCCGTGAAAAGTCACTATTTTACCATATATGAGGATTTTAACTTCTAATCATTGAGCGAGGTTTCGTATTATTTAGATCTAAGAAAAGACATATGAAAATGTTGTTTCCAATACAAATGATAAAAAAACAATGTGTTTTCATTAGAATTAACTAAAATGTTCTTGATTTTCCGTTTATATTACGGAGGGAAGATGTACACGTAAAACCGCTCTAATCCGGCTGAAACGTCGATATATGCAATAAAAACCGAACTTCTCCCCCTTTCAATATCTTACTCAGTATTTTAACGAGAAACAAATAGATGATTGAAAATGAAGTATTTAAGGTTATTATCTAATCAATTATGTGTTTGCATCATTTTTATCGTATATATAATGAATTAATACCCATAAACTGAAAATTCACAAAAACGTGGAAAAACGGCAAAATATTGCCTAATTCGATGATATTTTGTTTAAATCACATAAAGGAAAAGGGGATGATAAACGTCAAAATATTGCTAAATTCGATGATTTTTCGTACGAAACAAAATGGAAGAAAACTTGCTTAAAATGCAATATTATGCGAAATTCTGAGATTTCAAGGCCAAATCACATATCGTAATACTACATGAAATAGTATCGAAATATTGGTAAAAATGAATATATATACGTAACATCAAACTACATGATTAACGTGAAAAAGTCACTATTTTACCATGTTTGAGGATTTTAACTTCAAATCATTGAGCGAGGTTTCGTATTATTTAGATCCAAGAAAAGACATATGACAATGTTGTTTCCAATACAAATGATAAAAATCAATGTGTTTTCATTAGAAATAACTAAAATGTTCTTGATTTTCCGTTTATATTACGGAGGGAAGATATACAAGTAAAACCGCTCTAATCCGGCTAAAACGTCGATAAATGCAATAAAAACCGAACTTCTCCCCCTTTCAATATCTTACTCAGTATTTTAACGAGAAACAAATAGATGATTGAAAATGAAGTATTTAAGGTTATTATCTAATCAATTATGTGTTTGCATCATTTTTATCGTATATATAATGAATTAAAACCCATAAACTGAAAATTCACAAAAACGTGGAAAAACGGCAAAATATTGCCTAATTCGATGATATTTTGTTTAAATCACATAAAGGAAAAGGGGATGATGAACGTCAAAATATTGCTAAATTCGATGATTTTTCGTACGAAACAAAATGCAAGAAAACTTGCTTAAAATGCAATATTATGCGAAATTCTGAGATTTGAAGGCCAAATCACATATCGTAATACTACATGAAATAGTATCAAAATATTGGTAAAAATGAGTATATTTACGTAATATCAAACTACATGATTCCCGTGAAAAAGTCACTATTTTACCATATTTGAGGATTTTAACTTCAAATCATTGAGCGAGGTTTCGTATTATTTAGATCTAAGAAAAGACATATGAAAATGTTGTTTCCAATACAAATGATAAAAAAACAATGTGTTTTCATTAGAATTAACTAAAATGTTCTTGATTTTCTGTTTATATTACGGAGGGAAGATGTACACGTAAAACCGCTCTAATCCGGCTGAAACGTCGATATATGCAATAAAAACCGAGCTTCTCCCCCTTTCAATATCTTACTCAGTATTTTAACGAGAAACAAGTAGATGATTGAAAATGAAGTATTTAAGGTTATTATCTAATCAATTATGTGTTTGCATCATTTTTATCGTATATATAATTAATTAATACCCATAAACTGAAAATTCACAAAAACGAGGAAAAACGGCAAAATATTGCCTAATTCGATGATATTTTGTTTAAATCACATAAAGGAAAAGGGGATGATAAACGTCAAAATATTGCTAAGTTCGATGATTTTTCGTACGAAACAAAATGCAAGAAAACTTGCTTAAAATGCAATATTATGCGAAATTCTGAGATTTCAAGGCCAAATCACATATCGTAATACTACATGAAATAGTATCGAAATATTAGTTAAAATGAATATATTTACGTAATATCAAACTACATAATTAACGTGAAAAAGTTACTATTTTACCATATTTGAGGATTTTAACTTCAAATCATTGAGCGAGGTTTCGTATTATTTAGATCCAAGAAAAAACATGACAATGTTGTTTCCAATACAAATGATAAAAAAAACAATGTGTTTTCATTAGAATTAACTAAAATGTTCCTGATTTTTAGTTTATATTACCGATGGAAGATGTACACGAAAACCGCTCTATTCCGGCTGAAACGTCGATATATGCAATAAAAACCGAACTTCTCCCCAGTTCAATATCATACTCAGTATTTTAACGAGGAAGAAATAGTTGTTTGAAAATGAAGTATTTAAGGTTATTATCTAATCAATTATGTGTTTGCATCATTTTTATCGTATATATAATGAATTAAAACCCATAAACTGAAAATTCACAAAAACGTGGAAAAACGGCCAAATATTGCCTAATTCGATGATATTTTGTTTAAATCACATAAAGGAAAAGGGGATGATAAACGTCAAAATATTGCTAAGTTCGATGATTTTTCGTACGAAACAAAATGCAAGAAAACTTGCTTAAAATGCAATATTATGCGAAATTCTGAGATTTGAAGGCCAAATCACATATCGTAATACTACATGGAATAGTACCGAAATATTGGTAAAAATGAATATATATACGTAACATCAAACTACATGATTAACGTGAAAAAGTCACTATTTTACAATATTTGAGGATTTTAACTTCAAATCATTGAGCGAGGTTTCGTATTATTTAGATCCAAGAAAAGACATATGACAATGTTGTTTCCAATACAAATGATAAAAATCAATGAGTTTTCATTAGAATTAACTAAAATGTTCCTGATTTTTAGTTTATATTACCGATGGAAGATGTACACGTAAACCGCTCTATTCCGGCTGAAACGTCGATATATGCAATAAAATCAAAATTTCTCCCCAATTCAATATCATACTCAAATTTTAACGAGGAAGAAATAGTTGTTTGAAAATGAAGTATTTAAGGTTATTATCTAATCAATTATGTGTTTGCATCATTTTTATCGTATATATAATTAATTAATACCCATAAACTGAAAATTCACAAAAACGTGGAAAAACGGCAAAATATTGCCTAATTCGATGATATTTTGTTTAAATCACATAAAGGAAAAGGGGATGATGAACGTCAAAATATTGCTAAATTCGATGATTTTTCGTACGAAACAAAATGCAAGAAAACTTGCTTAAAATGCAATATTATGCGAAATTCTGAGATTTGAAGGCCAAATCACATATCGTAATACTACATGAAATAGTATCAAAATATTGGTAAAAATGAGTATATTTACGTAATATCAAACTACATGATTTCCGTGAAAAAGTCACTATTTTACCATATTTGAGGATTTTAACTTCAAATCATTGAGCGAGGTTTCGTATTATTTAGATCTAAGAAAAGACATATGAAAATGTTGTTTCCAATACAAATGATAAAAAAACAATGTGTTTTCATTAGAATTAACTAAAATGTTCTTAATTTTCCGTTTATATTACGGAGGGAAGATGTACACGTAAAACCGCTCTAATCCGGCTGAAACGTCGATATATGCAATAAAAACCGAACTTCTCCCCCCTTTCAATATCTTACTCAGTATTTTAACGAGAAACAAATAGATGATTGAAAATGAAGTATTTAAGGTTATTATCTAATCAATTATGTGTTTGCATCATTTTTATCGTATATATAATTAATTAATACCCATAAACTGAAAATTCACAAAAACGAGGAAAAACGGCAAAATATTGCCTAATTCGATGATATTTTGTTTAAATCACATAAAGGAAAAGGGGATGATAAACATCAAAATATTGCTAAGTTCGATGATTTTTCGTACGAAACAAAATGCAAGAAAACTTGCTTAAAATGCAATATTATGCGAAATTCTGAGATTCGAAGGCCAAATCACATATCGTGATACAACATGAAATAGTATCGAAATATTGGTAAAAATGAATATATTTACGTAATATCAAACTACATGAAAAACGTGAAAAAAGTCACTATTTAACCATATTTGAGGATTTTAACTGCAAATCATACAGCAAGGTTTTGTATTATTTAGATCCAAGAAAAGACATATGACAATGTTGTTTCCAATACAAATGATAAAAATCAATATGTTTTCATTAGAATTAACTAAAATGTTCTTGATTTTCCGTTTATATTACGGAGGGAAGATATACAAGTAAAACCGCTCTAATCCGGCTGAAACGTCGATATATGCAATAAAAACCGAACTTCTCTCCCTTTCAATATCTTACTCAGTATTTTAACGAGAAACAAATAGATGATTGAAAATGAAGTATTTAAGGTTATTATCTAATCAATTATGTGTTTGCATCATTTTTATCGTATATATAATGAATTAAAACCCATAAACTGAAAATTCACAAAAACGTGGAAAAACGGCAAAATATTGCCTAATTCGATGATATTTTGTTTAAATCACATAAAGGAAAAGGGGATGATGAACGTCAAAATATTGCTAAATTCGATGATTTTTCGTACGAAACAAAATGCAAGAAAACTTGCTTAAAATGCAATATTATGCGAAATTCTGAGATTTGAAGGCCAAATCACATATCGTAATACTACATGAAATAGTATCAAAATATTGGTAAAAATGAGTATATTTACGTAATATCAAACTACATGATTTCCGTGAAAAAGTCACTATTTTACCATATTTGAGGATTTTAACTTCAAATCATTGAGCGAGGTTTCGTATTATTTAGATCTAAGAAAAGACATATGAAAATGTTGTTTCCAATACAAATGATAAAAAAACAATGTGTTTTCATTAGAATTAACTAAAATGTTCTTGATTTTCCGTTTATATTACGGAGGGAAGATGTACACGTAAAACCGCTCTAATCCGGCTGAAACGTCGATATATGCAATAAAAACCGAACTTCTCCCCCTTTCAATATCTTACTCAGTATTTTAACGAGAAACAAATAGATGATTGAAAATGAAGTATTTAAGGTTATTATCTAATCAATTATGTATTTGCATCATTTTTATCGTATATATAATGAATTAATACCCATAAACAGAAAATTTACAAAAATCAAGGAAAAACGGCAAAATATGGCCTAATTCGGTGATATTTTGTTTAAATCACATAAAGGAAAAGGGGATGATAAACGTCAAAATATTGCTAAATTCGATGATTTTTCGTACGAAACAAAATGCAAGAAAACTTGCTTAAAATGCAATATTATGCGAAATTCTGAGATTTGAAGGCCAAATCACATATCGTAATACTACATGAAATAGTATCGAAATATTGGTAAAAATGAGTATATTTACGTAATATCAAACTACATGATTCCCGTGAAAAAGTCACTATTTTACCATATATGAGGATTTTAACTACAAATCATTGAGCGAGGTTTCGTATTATTTAGATCTAAGAAAACACATATGACAATGTTGTTTCCAATACAAATGATAAAAAGCATTTTGTTTTCATTAGAATTTACTAAAATGTTCTTGATTTTCCGTTTATATTACGGAGGGAAGATATACACGTAAAACCGCTCTAATCCGGCTGAAACGTCGATATATGCAATAAAAACCGAACTTCTCCCCCTTTCAATATCTTACTCAGTATTTTAACGAGAAACAAATAGATGATTGAAAATGAAGTATTTAAGGTTATTATCTAATCAATTATGTGTTTGCATCATTTTTATCGTATATATAATGAATTAAAACCCATAAACTGAAAATTCACAAAAACGTGGAAAAACGGCAAAATATTGCCTAATTCGATGATATTTTGTTTAAATCACATAAAGGAAAAGGGGATGATGAACGTCAAAATATTGCTAAATTCGATGATTTTTCGTACGAAACAAATTGCAAGAAAACTTGCTTAAATTATGGGAAATTCTGAGATTTGAAGGCCAAATCACATATCGTAAAACTACATGAAATAGTATCAAAATATTGGTAAAAATGAGTATATTTACGTAATATCAAACTACATGATTAACGTGAAAAAGTCACTATTTTACCAAATTTGAGGATTTTAACTTCAAATCATTGAGCGAGGTTTCGTATTATTTAGATCCAAGAAAAGAGATATGACAATGTTGTTTCCAATACAAATGATAAAAAAACAATGTGTTTTTATTAGAATTAACTAAAATGTTCTTGATTTTCCGTTTATATTACCGAGGGAAGATGTACACGTAAAACCGCTCTAATCCGGCTGAAACGTCGATATATGCAATAAAAACCGAACTTCTCCCCTTTTCAATATCTTACTCAGTATTTTAACGAGAAACAAATAGATGATTGAAAATGAAGTATTTAAGGTTATCATTTAATTAATTATGTGTTTGCATCATTTTTATCGTATATATATGAATTAATACCCATAGACTGAAAATTCACAAAAACGTGGAAAACGGCAAAATATTGCCTAATTCGATGATATTTTGTTTAAATCACATAAAGGAAAAGGGGATGATAAACGTCAAAATATTGCTAAATTCGATGATTTTTTGTACGAAACAAAATGCAAGAAAACTTGCTTAAAATGCAATATTATGCGAAATTCTGAGATTTGAAGGCCAAATCACATATCGTAATACTACATGAAATAGTATCGAAATATTGGTAAAAATGAGTATATTTACGTAATATCAAACTACATGATTAACGTGAAAAAGTCACTATTTTACCATGTTTGAGGATTTTAACTTCAAATCATACAGCAAGGTTTCGTATTATTTAGATCCAAGAAAAGACATATGACAATGTTGTTTCCAATGCAAATGATAAAAATCAATGTGTTTTCATTAGAATTAACTAAAATGTTACTGATTTTCCGTTTATATTACCGATGGAAGATGTATACGAAAACCGCTCTATTCCGGCTGAAACGTCGATATATGCAATAAAAACAGAACTTCTCCCCTTTTCAATATCTTACTCAGTATTTTAACGAAAAATAAATAGTTGATTGAAAATGAAGTATTTAAGGTTAATATCTAATCAATTATGTGTTTGCATCATTTTTATCGTATATATAATGAATTAATACCCATAAACTGAAAATTCACAAAAACGTGGAAAAACGGCAAAATATTGCCTAATTCGATGATATTTTGTTTAAATCACATAAAGGAAAAGGGGATGATGAACGTCAAAATATTGCTAAATTCGATGATTTTTCGTACGAAACAAAATGCAAGAAAACTTGCTTAAAATGCAATATTATGCGAAATTCTGAGATTTGAAGGCCAAATCACATATCGTAATACTACTTGAAATAGTATCAAAATATTGGTAAAAATGAGTATATTTACGTAATATCAAACTACATGATTCCCGTGAAAAAGTCACTATTTTACCATATATGAGGATTTTAACTACAAATCATTGAGCGAGGTTTCGTATTATTTAGATCTAAGAAAAGACATATGACAATGTTATTTCCAATACAAATGATAAAAAAACAATGTGTTTTCATTAGAATTAACTAAAATGTTCTTGATTTTCCGTTTATATTACGGAGGGAAGATTTACACGTAAAACTGCTCTAATCCGGCTGAAACGTCGATATATGCAATAAAAACCGAACTTCTCCCCCCTTCAATATCTTACTCAGTATTTTAACGAGAAACAAATAGATGATTGAAAATGAAGTATTTAAGGTTATTATCTAATCAATTATGTATTTGCATCATTTTTATCGTATATATAATGAATTAATACCCATAAACAGAAAATTTACAAAAATCAAGGAAAAACGGCAAAATATGGCCTAATTCGGTGATATTTTGTTTAAATCACATAAAGGAAAAGGGGATGATAAACGTCAAAATATTGCTAAATTCGATGATTTTTCGTACGAAACAAAATGCAAGAAAACTTGCTTAAAATGCAATATTATGCGAAATTCTGAGATTTGAAGGCCAAATCACATATCGTAATACTACATGAAATAGTATCGAAATATTGGTAAAAATGAGTATATTTACGTAATATCAAACTACATGATTCCCGTGAAAAAATCACTATTTTACCATATATGAGGATTTTAACTACAAATCATTGAGCGAGGTTTCGTATTATTTAGATCTAAGAAAAGACATATGACAATGTTGTTTCCAATACAAATGATAAAAAGCATTTTGTTTTCATTAGAATTTACTAAAATGTTCTTGATTTTCCGTTTATATTACGGAGGGAAGATATACACGTAAAACCGCTCTAATCCGGCTGAAACGTCGATATATGCAATAAAAACCGAACTTCTCCCCCTTTCAATATCTTACTCAGTATTTTAACGAGAAACAAATAGATGATTGAAAATGAAGTATTTAAGGTTATTATCTAATCAATTATGTGTTTGCATCATTTTTATCGTATATATAATGAATTAAAACCCATAAACTGAAAATTCACAAAAACGTGGAAAAACGGCAAAATATTGCCTAATTCGATGATATTTTGTTTAAATCACATAAAAGAAAAGGGGATGATGAACGTCAAAATATTGCTAAATTCGATGATTTTTCGTACGAAACAAATTGCAAGAAAACTTGCTTAAATTATGGGAAATTCTGAGATTTGAAGGCCAAATCACATATCGTAATACTACATGAAATAGTATCAAAATATTGGTAAAAATGAGTATATTTACGTAATATCAAACTACATGATTCCCGTGAAAAAGTCACTATTTTACCATATTTGAGGATTTTAACTTCAAATCATTGAGCGAGGTTTCGTATTATTTAGATCTAAGAAAAGACATATGAAAATGTTGTTTCCAATACAAATGATAAAAAAACAATGTGTTTTCATTAGAATTAACTAAAATGTTCTTGATTTTCCGTTTATATTACGGAGGGAAGATGTACACGTAAAACCGCTCTAATCCGGCTGAAACGTCGATATATGCAATAAAAACCGAACTTCTCCCCCTTTCAATATCTTACTCAGTATTTTAACGAGAAACAAATAGATGATTGAAAATGAAGTATTTAAGGTTATTATCTAATCAATTATATGTTTGCATCATTTTTATCGTATATATATGAATTAATACCCATAGACTGAAAATTCACAAAAACGTGGAAAACGGCAAAATATTGCCTAATTCGATGATATTTTGTTTAAATCACATAAAGGAAAAGGGGATGATAAACGTCAAAATATTGCTAAATTCGATGATTTTTCGTACGAAACAAAATGCAAGAAAACTTGCTTAAAATGCAATATTATGCGAAATTCTGAGGTTTGAAGGCCAAATCACATATCGTAATACTACACGAAATAGTATCGAAATATTGGTAAAAATGAGTATATTTACGTAATATCAAACTACATGATTAACGTGAAAAAGTCACTATTTTACCATATTTGAGGATTTTAACTTCAAATCATTGAGCGAGGTTTCGTATTATTTAGATCTAAGAAAAGACATATGAAAATGTTGTTTCCAATACAAATGATAAAAAAACAATGTGTTTTCATTAGAATTAACTAAAATGTTCTTGATATTCCGTTTATATTACGGAGGGAAGATGTACACGTAAAACCGCTCTAATCCGGCTGAAACGTCGATATATGCAATAAAAACCGAACTTCTCCCCCTTTCAATATCTTACTCAGTATTTTAACGAGAAACAAATAGATGATTGAAAATGAAGTATTTAAGGTTATTATCTAATCAATTATGTGTTTGCATCATTTTTATCGTATATATAATGAATTAATACCCATAAACTGAAAATTCACAAAAACGAGGAAAAACGGCAAAATATTGCCTAATTCGATGATATTTTGTTTAAATCACATAAAGGAAAAGGGGATGATAAACGTCAAAATATTGCTAAGTTCGATGATTTTTCGTACGAAACAAAATGCAAGAAAACTTGCTTTAAATGCAATATTATGCGAAATTCTGAGATTCGAAGGCCAAATCACATATCGTGATACTACATGAAATAGTATCGAAATATTGGTAAAAATGAATATATTTGCGTAATATCAAACTACATGATTAACGTGAAAAAGTCACTATTTTACCATATTTGAGGATTTTACCTTCAAATCATAGAGCGAGGTTTCGTATTATTTAGATCCAAGAAAAGACATATGACAATGTTGTTTCCAATGCAAATGATAAAAATCAATGTGTTTTCATTAGAATTAACTAAAATGTTACTGATTTTCCGTTTATATTACCGATGGAAGATGTATACGAAAACCGCTCTATTCCGGCTGAAACGTCGATATATGCAATAAAAACAGAACTTCTCCCCTTTTCAATATCTTACTCAGTATTTTAACGAAAAAGAAATAGTTGATTGAAAATGAAGTATTTAAGGTTAATATCTAATCAATTATGTGTTTGCATCATTTTTATCGTATATATAATGAATTAATACCCATAAACTGAAAATTCACAAAAACGTGGAAAAACGGCAAAATATTGCCTAATTCGATGATATTTTGTTTAAATCACATAAAGGAAAAGGGGATGATGAACGTCAAAATATTGCTAAATTCGATGATTTTTCGTACGAAACAAAATGCAAGAAAACTTGCTTAAAATGCAATATTATGCGAAATTCTGAGATTTGAAGGCCAAATCACATATCGTAATACTACATGAAATAGTATCAAAATATTGGTAAAAATGAGTATATTTACGTAATATCAAACTACATGATTCCCGTGAAAAAGTCACTATTTTACCATATATGAGGATTTTAACTACAAATCATTGAGCGAGGTTTCGTATTATTTAGATCTAAGAAAAGACATATGACAATGTTGTTTCCAATACAAATGATAAAAAAACAATGTGTTTTCATTAGAATTAACTAAAATGTTCTTGATTTTCCGTTTATATTACGGAGGGAAGATTTACACGTAAAACTGCTCTAATCCGGCTGAAACGTCGATATATGCAATAAAAACCGAACTTCTCCCCCCTTCAATATCTTACTCAGTATTTTAACGAGAAACAAATAGATGATTGAAAATGAAGTATTTAAGGTTATTATCTAATCAATTATGTATTTGCATCATTTTTATCGTATATATAAAGAATTAATACCCATAAACAGAAAATTTACAAAAATCAAGGAAAAACGGCAAAATATGGCCTAATTCGGTGATATTTTGTTTAAATCACATAAAGGAAAAGGGGATGATAAACGCCAAAATATTGCTAAATTATATGATTTTTCGTACGAAACAAAATGCAAGAAAACTTGCTTAAAATGCAATATTATGCGAAATTCTGAGATTTGAAGACCAAATCACATATCGTAATACTACATGAAATAGTATCGAAATATTGGTAAAAATGAGTATATTTACGTAATATCAAACTACATGATTAACGTGAAAAAGTCACTATTTTACCATGTTTGAGGATTTTAACTTCAAATCATACAGCAAGGTTTCGTATTATTTAGATCCAAGAAAAGACATATGACAATCTTGTTTCCAATGCAAATGATAAAAATCAATGTGTTTTCATTAGAATTAACTAAAATGTTACTGATTTTCCGTTTATATTACCGATGGAAGATGTATACGAAAACCGCTCTATTCCGGCTGAAACGTCGATATATGCAATAAAAACAGTACTTCCCTTTTCAATATCTTACTCAGTATTTTAACGAAAAAGAAATAGTTGATTGAAAATGAAGTATTTAAGGTTAATATCTAATCAATTATGTGTTTGCATCATTTTTATCGTATATATAATGAATTAATACCCATAAACTGAAAATTCACAAAAACGTGGAAAAACGGCAAAATATTGCCTAATTCGATGATATTTTGTTTAAATCACATAAAGGAAAAGGGGATGATGAACGTCAAAATATTGCTAAATTCGATGATTTTTCGTACGAAACAAAATGCAAGAAAACTTGCTTAAAATGCAATATTATGCGAAATTCTGAGATTTGAAGGCCAAATCACATATCGTAATACTACATGAAATAGTATCAAAATATTGGTAAAAATGAGTATATTTACGTAATATCAAACTACATGATTCCCGTGAAAAAGTCACTATTTTACCATATATGAGGATTTTAACTACAAATCATTGAGCGAGGTTTCGTATTATTTAGATCTAAGAAAAGACATATGAAAATGTTGTTTCCAATACAAATGATAAAAAAACAATGTGTTTTCATTAGAATTAACTAAAATGTTCTTGATTTTCCGTTTATATTACGGAGGGAAGATGTACACGTAAAACTGCTCTAATCCGGCTGAAACGTCGATATATGCAATAAAAACCGAACTTCTCCCCCCTTCAATATCTTACTCAGTATTTTAACGAGAAACAAATAGATGATTGAAAATGAAGTATTTAAGGTTATTATCTAATCAATTATGTATTTGCATCATTTTTATCGTATATATAATGAATTAATACCCATAAACAGAAAATTTACAAAAATCAAGGAAAAACGGCAAAATATTGCCTAATTCGATGATATTTTGTTTAAATCACATAAAGGAAAAGGGGATGATGAACGTCAAAATATTGCTAAATTCGATGATTTTTCGTACGAAACAAAATGCAAGAAAACTTGCTTAAAATGCAATATTATGCGAAATTCGGAGATTAGAAGGCCAAATCACATATCGTAATACAACATGAAATAGTATCGAAATATTGGTAAAAATGAATATATTTACGTAATATCAAACTACATGATTAACGTGAAAAAGTCACTATTTTACCAAATTTGAGGATTTTAACTTCAAATCATTGAGCGAGGTTTCGTATTATTTAGATCCAAGAAAAGACATATGACAATGTTGTTTCCAATACAAATGATAAAAAACAGTGTGTTTTCATTAGAATTAACTAAAATGTTCTTGAATTTCCGTTTATATTGCCGAGGGAAGATGTACACGTAAAACCGCTCTAATCCGGCTGAAACGTCGATATATGCAATAAAAACCGAACTTCTCCCCTTTTCAATATCTTACTCAGTATTTTAACGAGAAACAAATAGATGATTGAAAATGAAGTATTTAAGGTTATCATCTAATGAATTATGTGTTTGCATCATTTTATCGTATATATATGAATTAATACCAATAGACTGAAAATTCACAAAAACGTGGAAAACGGCAAAATATTGCCTAATTCGATGATATTTTGTTTAAATCACATAAAGGAAAAGGGGATGATAAACGTCAAAATATTGCTAAATTCGATGATTTTTCGTACGAAACAAAATGCAAGAAAACTTGCTTAAAATGCAATATTATGCGAAATTCTGAGATTTCAAGGCCAAATCACATATCGTAATACTACATGAAATAGTATCGAAATATTGGTAAAAATGAATATATATACGTAACATCAAACTACATGATTAACGTGAAAAAGTCACTATTTTACCATATTTGAGGATTTTAACTTCAAATCATTGAGCGAGGTTTCGTATTATTTAGATCCAAGAAAAGACATATGACAATGTTGTTTCCAATACAAATGATAAAAATCAATGAGTTTTCATTAGAATTAACTAAAATGTTCCTGATTTTTAGTTTATATTACCGATGGAAGATGTACACGAAAACCGCTCTATTCCGGCTGAAACGTCGATATATGCAATAAAATCAAAACTTCTCCCCAATGCAATATCATACTCAGTATTTTAACGAGGAAGAAATAGTTGTTTGAAAATTAAGTATTTAAAGTTATTATCTAATGAATTATGTGTTTGCATCATTTTTATCGCATATATAATTAATTAATACCCATAAACTGAAAATTCACAAAAACGTGGAAAAACGCCAAAATATTGCCTAATTCGATGATATTTTGTTTAAATCACATAAAGGAAAAGGGGATGATAAACGTCAAAATATTGCTAAGTTCGATGATTTTTCGTACGAAACAAAATGCAAGAAAACTTGCTTAAAATGCAATATTATGCGAAATTCTGAGATTCGAAGGCCAAATCACATATCGTGATACTACATGAAATAGTATCGAAATATTGGTAAAAATGAATATATATGCATAATATCAAACTACATGATTAACGTGAAAAGTCACTATTTTACCATATTTGAGGATTTTACCTTCAAATCATAGAGCAAGGTTTCGCATTATTTAGATCCAAGAAAAGACATATGACAATGTTGTTTCCAATACAAATGATAAAAATCAATGTGTTTTCATTAGAATTAACTAAAATGTTCTTGATTTTCCGTTTATATTACGGAGGGAAGATATACAAGTAAAACCGCTCTAATCCGGCTGAAACGTCTATATATGCAATAAAAACCGAACTTCTCCCCCTTTCAATATCATACTCAGTATTTTAACGAGGAAGAAATAGTTGTTTGAAAATGAAGTATTTAAAGTTATTATCTAATGAATTATGTGTTTGCATCATTTTTATCGTATATATAATGAATTAATACCCATAGACTGAAAATTCACAAAAACGTGGAAAACGGCAAAATATTGCCTAAATCGATGATATTTTGTTTAAATCACATAAAAGGAAAAGGGGATGATAAACGTCAAAATATTGCTAAATTCGATGATTTTTCGTACGAAACAAAATGCAAGAAAACTTGCTTAAAATGCAATATTATGCGAAATTCTGTGATTTGAAGGCCAAATCACATATCGTGATACTACATGAAATAGTATCGAAATATTGGTAAAAATGAATATATTTACGTAATATCAAACTACATGAAAAACGTGAAAAAAGTCACTATTTAACCATATTTGAGGATTTTAACTTCAAATCATTGAGCGAGGTTTCGTATTATTTAGATCCAAGAAAAGACATATGACAATGTTGTTTCCAATACAAATGATAAAAAACAGTGTGTTTTCATTAGAATTAACTAAAATGTTCTTGAATTTCCGTTTATATTGCCGAGGGAAGATGTGCACGTAAAACCGCTCTAATCCGGCTGAAACGTCGATATATGCAATAAAAACCGAACTTCTCCCCTTTTCAATATCTTACTCAGTATTTTAACGAGAAACAAATAGATGATTGAAAATGAAGTATTTAAGGTTATTATCTAATCAATTATGTGTTTGCATCATTTTTATCGTATATATAATGAATTAAAACCCATAAACTGAAAATTCACAAAAACGTGGAAAAACGGCAAAATATTGCCTAATTCGATGATATTTTGTTTAAATCACATAAAGGAAAAGGGGATGATGAACGTCAAAATATTGCTAAATTCGATGATTTTTCGTACGAAACAAAATGCAAGAAAACTTGCTTAAAATGCAATATTATGCGAAATTCTGTGATTTGAAGGCCAAATCACATATCGTGATACTACATGAAATAGTATCGAAATATTGGTAAAAATGAATATATTTACGTAATATCAAACTACATGAAAAACGTGAAAAAAGTCACTATTTAACCATATTTGAGGATTTTAACTTCAAATCATACAGCAAGGTTTCGTATTATTTAGATCCAAGAAAAGACATAGGACAATGTTGTTTCCAATGCAAATGATAAAAATCAATGTGTTTTCATTAGATTAACTAAAATGTTACTGATTTTCCGTTTATATTACCGATGGAAGATGTATACGAAAACCGCTCTATTCCGGCTGAAACGTCGATATATGCAATAAAAACAGAACTTCTCCCCTTTTCAATATCTTACTCAGTATTTTAACGAAAAAGAAATAGTTGATTGAAAATGAAGTATTTAAGGTTAATATCTAATCAATTATGTGTTTGCATCATTTTTATCGTATATATAATGAATTAATACCCATAAACTGAAAATTCACAAAAACGTGGAAAAACGGCAAAATATTGCCTAATTCGATGATATTTTGTTTAAATCACATAAAGGAAAAGGGGATGATGAACGTCAAAATATTGCTAAATTCGATGATTTTTCGTACGAAACAAATTGCAAGAAAACTTGCTTAAATTATGGGAAATTCTGAGATTTGAAGGCCAAATGACATATCGTAATACTACATGAAATAGTATCAAAATATTGGTAAAAATGAATATATTTACGTAATATCAAACTACATGATTCCCGTGAAAAAGTCACTATTTTACCATATTTGAGGATTTTAACTTCAAATCATTGAGCGAGGTTTCGTATTATTTAGATCTAAGAAAAGACATATGAAAATGTTGTTTCCAATACAAATGATAAAAAAACAATGTGTTTTCATTAGAATTAACTAAAATGTTCTTGATTTTCCGTTTATATTACGGAGGGAAGATGTACACGTAAAACCGCTCTAATCCGGCTGAAACGTCGATATATGCAATAAAAACCGAACTTCTCCCCCTTTCAATATCTTACTCAGTATTTTAACGAGAAACAAATAGACGATTGAAAATGAAGTATTTAAGGTTATTATCTAATCAATTATGTGTTTGCATCATTTTTATCGTATATATAATGAATTAATACCCATAAACTGAAAATTCACAAAAACGTGGAAAAACGGCAAAATATTGCCTAATTCGATGATATTTTGTTTAAATCACATTAAGGAAAAGGGGATGATAAACGTCAAAATATTGCTAAGTTCGATGATTTTTCGTACGAAACAAAATGCAAGAAAACTTGCTTAAAATGCAATATTATGCGAAATTCTGAGATTCGAAGGCCAAATCACATATCGTGATACTACATGAAATAGTATCGAAATATTGGTAAAAATGAATATATTTGCGTAATATCAAACTACATGATTAACGTGAAAAAGTCACTATTTTACCATATTTGAGGATTTTACCTTCAAATCATAGAGCGAGGTTTCGTATTATTTAGATCCAAGAAAAGACATATGACAATGTTGTTTCCAATACAAATGATAAAAAGCAATTTGTTTTCATTAGAATTTACTAAAATGTTTTTGATTTTCCGTTTATATTACCGAGGGAAGATGTACACGTAAACCGCTCTAATCCGGCTGAAACGTCGATATATGCAATAAAAACCGAACTTCTCCCGTTTTCAGTATCTTACTCAGTATTTTAACGAGAAACAAATAGATGATTGAAAATGAAGTATTTAAGGTTATTATCTAATCAATTATATGTTTGCATCATTTTTATCGTATATATATGAATTAATACCCATAGACTGAAAATTCACAAAAACGTGGAAAACGGCAAAATATTGCCTAATTCGATGATATTTTGTTTAAATCACATAAAGGAAAAGGGGATGATAAACGTCAAAATATTGCTAAATTCGATGATTTTTCGTACGAAACAAAATGCAAGAAAACTTGCTTAAAATGCAATATTATGCGAAATTCTGAGGTTTGAAGGCCAAATCACATATCGTAATACTACATGAAATAGTATCGAAATATTGGTAAAAATGAGTATATTTACATAATATCAAACTACATGATTAACGTGAAAAAGTCACTATTTTACCATATTTGAGGATTTTAACTTCAAATCATTGTGCGAGGTTTCGTATTATTTAGATCCAAGAAAAGAGATATGACAATGTTGTTTCCAATACAAATGATAAGAAAACAATGTGTTTTTATTAGAATTAACTAAAATGTTCTTGATTTTCCGTTTATATTACCGAGGGAAGATGTACACGTAAACCCGCTCTAATCCGGCTGAAACGTCGATATATGCAATAAAAACCGAACTTCTTCCCTTTTCAATATCTTACTCAGTATTTTAACGAGAAACAAATAGATGATTGAAAATGAAGTATTTAAGGTTATCATTTAATCAATTATGTGTTTGCATCATTTTTATCGTATATATATGAATTAATACCCATAGACTGAAAATTCACAAAAACGTGGAAAACGGCAAAATATTGCCTAATTCGATGATATTTTGTTTAAATCACATAAAGGAAAGGGGATGATAAACGTCAAAATATTGCTAAATTCGATGATTTTTCGTACGAAACAAAATGCAAGAAAACTTGCTTAAAATGCAATATTATGCGAAATTCTGAGATTTGAAGGCCAAATCACATATCGTAATACTACATGAAATAGTATCGAAATATTGGTAAAAATGAGTATATTTACGTAATATCAAACTACATGATTAACGTGAAAAAGTCACTATTTTACCATGTTTGAGGATTTTAACTTCAAATCATACAGCAAGGTTTTGTATTATTTAGATCCAAGAAAAGACATATGACAATGTTGTTTCCAATAAAAATGATAAAAATCAATGTGTTTTCATTAGAATTAACTAAAATGTTCTTGATTTTCCGTTTATATTACGGAGGGAAGATATACAAGTAAAACCGCTCTAATCCGGCTGAAACGTCGATATATGCAATAAAAACCGAACTTCTCCCCCTTTCAATATCTTACTCAGTATTTTAACGAGAAACAAATAGATGATTGAAAATGAAGTATTTAAGGTTATTATCTAATCAATTATGTATTTGCATCATTTTTATCGTATATATATTGAATTAATACCCATAGACTGAAAATTCACAAAAACGTGGAAAACGGCAAAATATTGCCTAATTCGATGATATTTTGTTTAAATCACAAAAAGGAAAAGGGGGATGATAAACGTCAAAATATTGCTAAATTCGATGATTTTTCGTACGAAACAAAATGCAAGAAAACTTGCTTAAAATGCAATATTATGCGAAATTCTGTGATTTGAAGGCCAAATCACATATCGTGATACTACATGAAATAGTATCGAAATATTGGTAAAAATGAATATATTTACGTAATATCAAACTACATGAAAAACGTGAAAAAAGTCACTATTAACCATATTTGAGGATTTTAACTTCAAATCATACAGCAAGGTTTCGTATTATTTAGATCCAAGAAAAGACATATGACAATGTTGTTTCCAATGCAAATGATAAAAATCAATGTGTTTTCATTAGAATTAACTAAAATGTTACTGATTTTCCGTTTATATTACCGATGGAAGATGTATACGAAAACCGCTCTATTCCGGCTGAAACGTCGATATATGCAATAAAAACAGAACTTCTCCCCTTTTCAATATCTTACTCAGTATTTTAACGAAAAAGAAATAGTTGATTGAAAATGTAGTATTTAAGGTTAATATCTAATCAATTATGTGTTTGCATCATTTTTATCGTATATATAATGAATTAATACCCATAAACTGAAAATTCACAAAAACGTGGAAAAACGGCAAAATATTGCCTAATTCGATGATATTTTGTTTAAATCACATAAAGGAAAAGGGGATGATGAACGTCAAAATATTGCTAAATTCGATGATTTTTCGTACGAAACAAAATGCAAGAAAACTTGCTTAAAATGCAATATTATGCGAAATTCTGAGGTTTGAAGGCCAAATCACATATCGTAATACTACATGAAATAGTATCGAAATATTGGTAAAAATGAGTATATTTACGTAATATCAAACTACATGATTAACGTGAAAAAGTCACTATTTTACCAAATTTGAGGATTTTAACTTCAAATCATTGAGCGAGGTTTCGTATTATTTAGATCCAAGAAAAGACATATGACAATGTTGTTTCCAATACAAATGATAAAAAGCAATTTGTTTTCATTAGAATTAACTAAAATGTTCTTGATTTTCCGTTTTTATTACCGAGGGAAGATGTACACGTAAAACCGCTCTAATCCGGCTGAAACGTCGATATATGCAATAAAAACCGAACTTCTCCCCTTTTCAATATCTTACTCAGTATTTTAACGAGAAACAAATAGATGATTGAAAATGAAGTATTTAAGGTTATCATTTAATCAATTATATGTTTGCATCATTTTTATCGTATATATATGAATTAATACCCATAGACTGAAAATTCACAAAAACGTGGAAAACGGCAAAATATTGCCTAATTTGATGATATTTTGTTTAAATCACATAAAGGAAAAGGGGATGATAAACGTCAAAATATTGCTAAATTCGATGATTTTTCGTACGAAACAAAATGCAAGAAAACTTGCTTAAAATGCAATATTATGCGAAATTCTGAGATTTGAAGGCCAAATCACATATCGTAATACTACATGAAATAGTATCGAAATATTGGTAAAAATGAGTATATTTACGTAATATCAAACTACATGATTAACGTGAAAAAGTCACTATTTTACCATGTTTGAGGATTTTAACTTCAAATCATACAGCAAGGTTTCGTATTATTTAGATCCAAGAAAAGACATATGACAATGTTGTTTCCAATAAAAATGATAAAAATCAATGTGTTTTCATTAGAATTAACTAAAATGTTCTTGATTTTCCGTTTATATTACGGAGGGAAGATATACAAGTAAAACCGCTCTAATCCGGCTGAAACGTCGATATATGCAATAAAAACCGAACTTCTCCCCCTTTCAATATCTTACTCAGTATTTTAACGAGAAACAAATAGATGATTGAAAATGAAGTATTTAAGGTTATTATCTAATCAATTATGTATTTGCATCATTTTTATCGTATATATATTGAATTAATACCCATAGACTGAAAATTCACAAAAACGTGGAAAACGGCAAAATATTACCTAATTCGATGATATTTTGTTTAAATCACAAAAAGGAAAAGGGGATGATAAACGTCAAAATATTGCTAAATTCGATGATTTTTCGTACGAAACAAAATGCAAGAAAACTTGCTTAAAATGCAATATTATGCGAAATTCTGTGATTTGAAGGCCAAATCACATATCGTGATACTACATGAAATAGTATCGAAATATTGGTAAAAATGAATATATTTACGTAATATCAAACTACATGAAAAACGTGAAAAAAGTCAATATTAACCATATTTGAGGATTTTAACTTCAAATCATACAGCAAGGTTTCGTATTATTTAGATCCAAGAAAAGACATATGACAATGTTGTTTCCAATGCAAATGATAAAAATCAATGTGTTTTCATTAGAATTAACTAAAATGTTACTGATTTTCCGTTTATATTACCGATGGAAGATGTATACGAAAACCGCTCTATTCCGGCTGAAACGTCGATATATGCAATAAAAACAGAACTTCTCCCCTTTTCAATATCTTACTCAGTATTTTAACGAAAAAGAAATAGTTGATTGAAAATGTAGTATTTAAGGTTAATATCTAATCAATTATGTGTTTGCATCATTTTTATCGTATATATAATGAATTAATACCCATAAACTGAAAATTCACAAAAACGTGGAAAAACGGCAAAATATTGCCTAATTCGATGATATTTTGTTTAAATCACATAAAGGAAAAGGGGATGATGAACGTCAAAATATTGCTAAATTCGATGATTTTTCGTACGAAACAAAATGCAAGAAAACTTGCTTAAAATGCAATATTATGCGAAATTCTGAGGTTTGAAGGCCAAATCACATATCGTAATACTACATGAAATAGTATCGAAATATTGGTAAAAATGAGTATATTTACGTAATATCAAACTACATGATTAACGTGAAAAAGTCACTATTTTACCAAATTTGAGGATTTTAACTTCAAATCAGTGAGCGAGGTTTCGTATTATTTAGATCCAAGAAAAGAGATATGACAATGTTGTTTCCAATACAAATGATAAAAAAACAATGTGTTTTTATTAGAATTAACTAAAATGTTCTTGATTTTCCGTTTATATTACCGAGGGAAGATGTACACGTAAAACCGCTCTAATCCGGCTGAAACGTCGATATATGCAATAAAAACCGAACTTCTCCCCTTTTCAATATCTTACTCAGTATTTTAACGAGAAACAAATAGATGATTGAAAATGAATTATTTAAGGTTATCATTTAATCAATTATGTGTTTGCATCATTTTTATCGTATATATATGAATTAATACCCATTGACTGAAAATTCACAAAAACGTGGAAAACGGCAAAATATTGCCTAATTCGATGATATTTTGTTTAAATCACATAAAGGAAAAGGGGATGATAAACGTCAAAATATTGCTAAATTCGATGATTTTCGTACGAAACAAAATGCAAGAAAACTTGCTTAAAATGCAATATTATGCGAAATTCTGAGATTTGAAGGCCAAATCACATATCGTAATACTACATGAAATAGTATCGAAATATTGGTAAAAATGAGTATATTTACGTAATATCAAACTACATGATTAACGTGAAAAAGTCACTATTTTACCATGTTTGAGGATTTTAACTTCAAATCATACAGCAAGGTTTCGTATTATTTAGATCCAAGAAAAGACATATGACAATGTTGTTTCCAATAAAAATGATAAAAATCAATGTGTTTTCATTAGAATTAACTAAAATGTTCTTGATTTTCCGTTTATATTACGGAGGGAAGATATACAAGTAAAACCGCTCTAATCCGGCTGAAACGTCGATATATGCAATAAAAACCGAACTTCTCCCCCTTTCAATATCTTACTCAGTATTTTAACGAGAAACAAATAGATGATTGAAAATGAAGTATTTAAGGTTATTATCTAATCAATTATGTGTTTGCATCATTTTTATCGTATATATAATGAATTAATACCCATAGACTGAAAATTCACAAAAACGTGGAAAACGGCAAAATATTGCCTAATTCGATGATATTTTGTTTAAATCACAAAAAGGAAAAGGGGATGATAAACGTCAAAATATTGCTAAATTCGATGATTTTTCGTACGAAACAAAATGCAAGAAAACTTGCTTAAAATGCAATATTATGCGAAATTCTGTGATTTGAAGGCCAAATCACATATCGTGATACTACATGAAATAGTATCGAAATATTGGTAAAAATGAATATATTTACGTAATATCAAACTACATGAAAAACGTGAAAAAAGTCACTATTTAACCATATTTGAGGATTTTAACTTCAAATCATACAGCAAGGTTTCGTATTATTTAGATCCAAGAAAAGACATATGACATTGTTGTTTCCAATGCAAATGATAAAAATCAATGTGTTTTCATTAGAATTAACTAAAATGTTACTGATTTTCCGTTTATATTACCGATGGAAGATGTATACGAAAACCGCTCTATTCCGGCTGAAACGTCGATATATGCAATAAAAACAGAACTTCTCCCCTTTTCAATATCTTACTCAGTATTTTAACGAAAAAGAAATAGTTGATTGAAAATGAAGTATTTAAGGTTAATATCTAACCAATTATGTGTTTGCATCATTTTTATCGTATATATAATGAGTTAATACCCATAAACTAAAAATTCACAAAAACGTGGAAAAACGGCAAAATATTGCCTAATTCGATGATATTTTGTTTAAATCACATAAAGGAAAAGGGGATGATGAACGTCAAAATATTGCTAAATTCGATGATTTTTCGTACGAAACAAAATGCAAGAAAACTTGCTTAAAATGCAATATTATGCGAAATTCTGAGATTTGAAGGCCAAATCACATATCGTAATACTACATGAAATAGTATCAAAATATTGGTAAAAATGAGTTTATTTACGTAATATCAAACTACATGATTCCCGTGAAAAAGTCACTATTTTACCATATTTGAGGATTTTAACTTCAAATCATTGAGCGAGGTTTCGTATTATTTAGATCTAAGAAAAGACATATGAAAATGTTGTTTCCAATACAAATGATAAAAAAACAATGTGTTTTCATTAGAATTAACTAAAATGTTCTTGATTTTCCGTTTATATTACGGAGGGAAGATGTACACGTAAAACCGCTCTAATCCGGCTGAAACGTCGATATATGCAATAAAAACCGAACTTCTCCCCCTTTCAATATCTTACTCAGTATTTTAACGAGAAACAAATAGATGATTGAAAATGAAGTATTTAAGGTTATTATCTAATCAATTATGTGTTTGCATCATTTTTATCGTATATATATTGAATTAATACCCATAGACTGAAAATTCACAAAAACGTGGAAAACGGCAAAATATTGCCTAATTCGATGATATTTTGTTTAAATCACAAAAAGGAAAAGGGGATGATAAACGTCAAAATATTGCTAAATTCGATGATTTTTCGTACGAAACAAAATGCAAGAAAACTTGCTTAAAATGCAATATTATGCGAAATTCTGTGATTTGAAGGCCAAATCATATATCGTGATACTACATGAAATAGTATCGAAATATTGGTAAAAATGAATATATTTACGTAATATCAAACTACATGAAAAACGTGAAAAAAGTCACTATTAACCATATTTGAGGATTTTAACTTCAAATCATACAGCAAGGTTTCGTATTATTTAGATCCAAGAAAAGACATATGACAATGTTGTTTCCAATGCAAATGATAAAAATCAATGTGTTTTCATTAGAATTAACTAAAATGTTACTGATTTTCCGTTTATATTACCGATGGAAGATGTATACGAAAACCGCTCTATTCCGGCTGAAACGTCGATATATGCAATAAAAACAGAACTTCTCCCCTTTTCAATATCTTACTCAGTATTTTAACGAAAAAGAAATAGTTGATTGAAAATGTAGTATTTAAGGTTAATATCTAATCAATTATGTGTTTGCATCATTTTTATCGTATATATAATGAATTAATACCCATAAACTGAAAATTCACAAAAACGTGCAAAAACGGCAAAATATTGCCTAATTCGATGATATTTTGTTTAAATCACATAAAGGAAAAGGGGATGATGAACGTCAAAATATTGCTAAATTCGATGATTTTTCGTACGAAACAAAATGCAAGAAAACTTGCTTAAAATGCAATATTATGCGAAATTCTGAGGTTTGAAGGCCAAATCACATATCGTAATACTACATGAAATAGTATCGAAATATTGGTAAAAATGAGTATATTTACGTAATATCAAACTACATGATTAACGTGAAAAAGTCACTATTTTACCAAATTTGAGGATTTTAACTTCAAATCATTGAGCGAGGTTTCGTATTATTTAGATCCAAGAAAAGAGATATGACAATGTTGTTTCCAATACAAATGATAAAAAAACAATGTGTTTTTATTAGAATTAACTAAAATGTTCTTGATTTTCCGTTTATATTACCGAGGGAAGATGTACACGTAAAACCGCTCTAATCCGGCTGAAACGTCGATATATGCAATAAAAACCGAACTTCTCCCCTTTTCAATATCTTACTCAGTATTTTAACGAGAAACAAATAGATGATTGAAAATGAAGTATTTAAGGTTATTATCTAATCAATTATGTGTTTGCATCATTTTTATCGTATATATAATGAATTAATACCCATAAACTGAAAATTCACAAAAACGAGGAAAAACGGCAAAATATTGCCTAATTCGATGATATTTTGTTTAAATCACATAAAGGAAAAGGGGATGATAAACGTCAAAATATTGCTAAGTTCGACGATTTTTCGTACGAAACAAAATGCAAGAAAACTTGCTTAAAATGCAATATTATGCGAAATTCTGAGATTCGAAGGCCAAATCACATATCGTGATACTACATGAAATAGTATCGAAATATTGGTAAAAATGAATATATTTGCGTAATATCAAACTACATGATTAACGTGAAAAAGTCACTATTTTACCATATTTGAGGATTTTACCTTCAAATCATAGAGCGAGGTTTCGTATTATTTAGATCCAAGAAAAGACATATGACAATGTTGTTTCCAATACAAATGATAAAAAGCAATTTGTTTTCATTAGAATTTACTAAAATGTTTTTGATTTTCCGTTTATATTACCGAGGGAAGATGTACACGTAAACCGCTCTAATCCGGCTGAAACGTCGATATATGCAATAAAAACCGAACTTCTCCCGTTTTCAGTATCTTACTCAGTATTTTAACGAGAAACAAATAGATGATTGAAAATGAAGTATTTAAGGTTATTATCTAATCAATTATATGTTTGCATCATTTTTATCGTATATATATGAATTAATACCTATAGACTGAAAATTCACAAAAACGTGGAAAACGGCAAAATATTGCCTAATTCGATGATATTTTGTTTAAATCACATAAAGGAAAAGGGGGATGATAAACTTCAAAATATTGCTAAATTCGATGATTTTTCGTACGAAACAAAATGCAAGAAAACTTGCTTAAAATGCAATATTATGCGAAATTCTGAGGTTTGAAGGCCAAATCACATATCGTAATACTACATGAAATAGTATCGAAATATTGGTAAAAATGAGTATATTTACATAATATCAAACTACATGATTAACGTGAAAAAGTCACTATTTTACCAAATTTGAGGATTTTAACTTCAAATCATTGTGCGAGGTTTCGTATTATTTAGATCCAAGAAAAGAGATATGACAATGTTGTTTCCAATACAAATGATAAGAAAACAATGTGTTTTTATTAGAATTAACTAAAATGTTCTTGATTTTCCGTTTATATTACCGAGGGAAGATGTACACGTAAACCCGCTCTAATCCGGCTGAAACGTCGATATATGCAATAAAAACCGAACTTCTTCCCTTTTCAATATCTTACTCAGTATTTTAACGAGAAACAAATAGATGATTGAAAATGAAGTATTTAAGGTTATCATTTAATCAATTATGTGTTTGCATCATTTTTATCGTATATATATGAATTAATACCCATAGACTGAAAATTCACAAAAACGTGGAAAACGGCAAAATATTGCTTAATTCGATGATATTTTGTTTAAATCACATAAAGGAAAAGGGGATGATAAACGTCAAAATATTGCTAAATTCGATGATTTTTCGTACGAAACAAAATGCAAGAAAACTTGCTTAAAATGCAATATTATGCGAAATTCTGTGATTTGAAGGCCAAATCACATATCGTGATACTACATGAAATAGTATCGAAATATTGGTAAAAATGAATATATTTACGTAATATCAAACTACATGAAAAACGTGAAAAAAGTCAATATTAACCATATTTGAGGATTTTAACTTCAAATCATACAGCAAGGTTTCGTATTATTTAGATCCAAGAAAAGACATATGACAATGTTGTTTCCAATGCAAATGATAAAAATCAATGTGTTTTCATTAGAATTAACTAAAATGTTACTGATTTTCCGTTTATATTACCGATGGAAGATGTATACGAAAACCGCTCTATTCCGGCTGAAACGTCGATATATGCAATAAAAACAGAACTTCTCCCCTTTTCAATATCTTACTCAGTATTTTAACGAAAAAGAAATAGTTGATTGAAAATGTAGTATTTAAGGTTAATATCTAATCAATTATGTGTTTGCATCATTTTTATCGTATATATAATGAATTAATACCCATAAACTGAAAATTCACAAAAACGTGGAAAAACGGCAAAATATTGCCTAATTCGATGATATTTTGTTTAAATCACATAAAGGAAAAGGGGATGATGAACGTCAAAATATTGCTAAATTCGATGATTTTTCGTACGAAACAAAATGCAAGAAAACTTGCTTAAAATGCAATATTATGCGAAATTCTGAGGTTTGAAGGCCAAATCACATATCGTAATACTACATGAAATAGTATCGAAATATTGGTAAAAATGAGTATATTTACGTAATATCAAACTACATGATTAACGTGAAAAAGTCACTATTTTACCAAATTTGAGGATTTTAACTTCAAATCAGTGAGCGAGGTTTCGTATTATTTAGATCCAAGAAAAGAGATATGACAATGTTGTTTCCAATACAAATGATAAAAAAACAATGTGTTTTTATTAGAATTAACTAAAATGTTCTTGATTTTCCGTTTATATTACCGAGGGAAGATGTACACGTAAAACCGCTCTAATCCGGCTGAAACGTCGATATATGCAATAAAAACCGAACTTCTCCCCTTTTCAATATCTTACTCAGTATTTTAACGAGAAACAAATAGATGATTGAAAATGAAGTATTTAAGGTTATCATTTAATCAATTATGTGTTTGCATCATTTTTATCGTATATATATGAATTAATACCCATTGACTGAAAATTCACAAAAACGTGGAAAACGGCAAAATATTGCCTAATTCGATGATATTTTGTTTAAATCACATAAAGGAAAAGGGGATGATAAACGTCAAAATATTGCTAAATTCGATGATTTTCGTACGAAACAAAATGCAAGAAAACTTGCTTAAAATGCAATATTATGCGAAATTCTGAGATTTGAAGGCCAAATCACATATCGTAATACTACATGAAATAGTATCGAAATATTGGTAAAAATGAGTATATTTACGTAATATCAAACTACATGATTAACGTGAAAAAGTCACTATTTTACCATGTTTGAGGATTTTAACTTCAAATCATACAGCAAGGTTTCGTATTATTTAGATCCAAGAAAAGACATATGACAATGTTGTTTCCAATAAAAATGATAAAAATCAATGTGTTTTCATTAGAATTAACTAAAATGTTCTTGATTTTCCGTTTATATTACGGAGGGAAGATATACAAGTAAAACCGCTCTAATCCGGCTGAAACGTCGATATATGCAATAAAAACCGAACTTCTCCCCCTTTCAATATCTTACTCAGTATTTTAACGAGAAACAAATAGATGATTGAAAATGAAGTATTTAAGGTTATTATCTAATCAATTATGTGTTTGCATCATTTTTATCGTATATATAATGAATTAATACCCATAGACTGAAAATTCACAAAAACGTGGAAAACGGCAAAATATTGCCTAATTCGATGATATTTTGTTTAAATCACAAAAAGGAAAAGGGGATGATAAACGTCAAAATATTGCTAAATTCGATGATTTTTCGTACGAAACAAAATGCAAGAAAACTTGCTTAAAATGCAATATTATGCGAAATTCTGTGATTTGAAGGCCAAATCACATATCGTGATACTACATGAAATAGTATCGAAATATTGGTAAAAATGAATATATTTACGTAATATCAAACTACATGAAAAACGTGAAAAAAGTCACTATTTAACCATATTTGAGGATTTTAACTTCAAATCATACAGCAAGGTTTCGTATTATTTAGATCCAAGAAAAGACATATGACATTGTTGTTTCCAATGCAAATGATAAAAATCAATGTGTTTTCATTAGAATTAACTAAAATGTTACTGATTTTCCGTTTATATTACCGATGGAAGATGTATACGAAAACCGCTCTATTCCGGCTGAAACGTCGATATATGCAATAAAAACAGAACTTCTCCCCTTTTCAATATCTTACTCAGTATTTTAACGAAAAAGAAATAGTTGATTGAAAATGAAGTATTTAAGGTTAATATCTAACCAATTATGTGTTTGCATCATTTTTATCGTATATATAATGAGTTAATACCCATAAACTAAAAATTCACAAAAACGTGGAAAAACGGCAAAATATTGCCTAATTCGATGATATTTTGTTTAAATCACATAAAGGAAAAGGGGATGATGAACGTCAAAATATTGCTAAATTCGATGATTTTTCGTACGAAACAAAATGCAAGAAAACTTGCTTAAAATGCAATATTATGCGAAATTCTGAGATTTGAAGGCCAAATCACATATCGTAATACTACATGAAATAGTATCAAAATATTGGTAAAAATGAGTTTATTTACGTAATATCAAACTACATGATTCCCGTGAAAAAGTCACTATTTTACAATATTTGAGGATTTTAACTTCAAATCATTGAGCGAGGTTTCGTATTATTTAGATCTAAGAAAAGACATATGAAAATGTTGTTTCCAATACAAATGATAAAAAAACAATGTGTTTTCATTAGAATTAACTAAAATGTTCTTGATTTTCCGTTTATATTACGGAGGGAAGATGTACACGTAAAACCGCTCTAATCCGGCTGAAACGTCGATATATGCAATAAAAACCGAACTTCTCCCCCTTTCAATATCTTACTCAGTATTTTAACGAGAAACAAATAGATGATTGAAAATGAAGTATTTAAGGTTATTATCTAATCAATTATGTGTTTGCATCATTTTTATCGTATATATATTGAATTAATACCCATAGACTGAAAATTCACAAAAACGTGGAAAACGGCAAAATATTGCCTAATTCGATGATATTTTGTTTAAATCACAAAAAGGAAAAGGGGATGATAAACGTCAAAATATTGCTAAATTCGATGATTTTTCGTACGAAACAAAATGCAAGAAAACTTGCTTAAAATGCAATATTATGCGAAATTCTGTGATTTGAAGGCCAAATCATATATCGTGATACTACATGAAATAGTATCGAAATATTGGTAAAAATGAATATATTTACGTAATATCAAACTACATGAAAAACGTGAAAAAAGTCACTATTAACCATATTTGAGGATTTTAACTTCAAATCATACAGCAAGGTTTCGTATTATTTAGATCCAAGAAAAGACATATGACAATGTTGTTTCCAATGCAAATGATAAAAATCAATGTGTTTTCATTAGAATTAACTAAAATGTTACTGATTTTCCGTTTATATTACCGATGGAAGATGTATACGAAAACCGCTCTATTCCGGCTGAAACGTCGATATATGCAATAAAAACAGAACTTCTCCCCTTTTCAATATCTTACTCAGTATTTTAACGAAAAAGAAATAGTTGATTGAAAATGTAGTATTTAAGGTTAATATCTAATCAATTATGTGTTTGCATCATTTTTATCGTATATATAATGAATTAATACCCATAAACTGAAAATTCACAAAAACGTGCAAAAACGGCAAAATATTGCCTAATTCGATGATATTTTGTTTAAATCACATAAAGGAAAAGGGGATGATGAACGTCAAAATATTGCTAAATTCGATGATTTTTCGTACGAAACAAAATGCAAGAAAACTTGCTTAAAATGCAATATTATGCGAAATTCTGAGGTTTGAAGGCCAAATCACATATCGTAATACTACATGAAATAGTATCGAAATATTGGTAAAAATGAGTATATTTACGTAATATCAAACTACATGATTAACGTGAAAAAGTCACTATTTTACCAAATTTGAGGATTTTAACTTCAAATCATTGAGCGAGGTTTCGTATTATTTAGATCCAAGAAAAGAGATATGACAATGTTGTTTCCAATACAAATGATAAAAAAACAATGTGTTTTTATTAGAATTAACTAAAATGTTCTTGATTTTCCGTTTATATTACCGAGGGAAGATGTACACGTAAAACCGCTCTAATCCGGCTGAAACGTCGATATATGCAATAAAAACCGAACTTCTCCCCTTTTCAATATCTTACTCAGTATTTTAACGAGAAACAAATAGATGATTGAAAATGAAGTATTTAAGGTTATTATCTAATCAATTATGTGTTTGCATCATTTTTATCGTATATATAATGAATTAATACCCATAAACTGAAAATTCACAAAAACGAGGAAAAACGGCAAAATATTGCCTAATTCGATGATATTTTGTTTAAATCACATAAAGGAAAAGGGGATGATAAACGTCAAAATATTGCTAAGTTCGACGATTTTTCGTACGAAACAAAATGCAAGAAAACTTGCTTAAAATGCAATATTATGCGAAATTCTGAGATTCGAAGGCCAAATCACATATCGTAATACTACATGAAATAGTATCGAAATATTGGTAAAAATGAGTATATTTACATAATATCAAACTACATGATTAACGTGAAAAAGTCACTATTTTACCAAATTTGAGGATTTTAACTTCAAATCATTGTGCGAGGTTTCGTATTATTTAGATCCAAGAAAAGAGATATGACAATGTTGTTTCCAATACAAATGATAAGAAAAGCAATGTGTTTTTATTAGAATTAACTAAAATGTTCTTGATTTTCCGTTTATATTACCGAGGGAAGATGTACACGTAAACCCGCTCTAATCCGGCTGAAACGTCGATATATGCAATAAAAACCGAACTTCTTCCCGTTTTCAAGTATCTTACTCAGTATTTTAACGAGAAACAAATAGATGATTGAAAATGAAGTATTTAAGGTTATCATTTAATCAATTATGTGTTTGCATCATTTTTATCGTATATATATGAATTAATACCCATAGACTGAAAATTCACAAAAACGTGGAAAACGGCAAAATATTGCTTAATTCGATGATATTTTGTTTAAATCACATAAAGGAAAAGGGGATGATAAACGTCAAAATATTGCTAAATTCGATGATTTTTCGTACGAAACGAAATGCAAGAAAACTTGCTTAAAATGCAATATTATGCGAAATTCTGAGATTTGAAGGCCAAATCACATATCGTAATACTACATGAAATAGTATCGAAATATTGGTAAAAATGAGTATATTTACGTAATATCAAACTACATGATTAACGTGAAAAAGTCACTATTTTACCAATGTTGAGGATTTTAACTTCAAATCATTACAGCAAGGTTTTGTATTATTTAGATCCAAGAAAAGACATATGACAATGTTGTTTCCAATAAAAATGATAAAAAATCAATGTGTTTTCATTAGAATTAACTAAAATGTTCTTGATTTTCCGTTTATATTACGGAGGGAAGATATACAAGTAAAACCGCTCTAATCCGGCTGAAACGTCGATATATGCAATAAAAACCGAACTTCTCCCCTTTCAATATCTTACTCAGTATTTTAACGAGAAACAAATAGATGATTGAAAATGAAGTATTTAAGGTTATTATCTAATCAATTATGTGTTTGCATCATTTTTATCGTATATATATTGAATTATTACCCATAGACTGAAAATTCACAAAAACGTGGAAAACGGCAAAATATTGCCTAATTCGATGATATTTTGTTTAAATCACATAAAGGAAAAGGGGATGATAAACGTCAAAATATTGCTAAATTCGATGATTTTTCGTACGAAACAAAATGCAAGAAAACTTGCTTAAAATGCAATATTATGCGAAATTCTGTGATTTGAAGGCCAAATCACATATCGTGATACTACATGAAATAGTATCGAAATATTGGTAAAAATGAATATATTTACGTAATATCAAACTACATGAAAAACGTGAAAAAAGTCACTATTTAACCATATTTGAGGATTTTAACTTCAAATCATACAGCAATGTTTCGTATTATTTAGATCCAAGAAAAGACATATGACAATGTTGTTTCCAATGCAAATGATAAAAATCAATGTGTTTTCATTAGAATTAACTAAAATGTTACTGATTTTCCGTTTATATTACTGATGGAAGATGTATACGAAAACCGCTCTATTCCGGCTGAAACGTCGATATATGCAATAAAAACAGAACTTCTCCCCTTTTCAATATCTTACTCAGTATTTTAACGAAAAAGAAATAGTTGATTGAAAATGAAGTATTTAAGGTTAATATCTAATCAATTATGTGTTTGCATCATTTTTATCGTATATATAATGAGTTAATACCCATAAACTGAAAATTCACAAAAACGTGGAAAAACGGCAAAATATTGCCTAATTCGATGATATTTTGTTTAAATCACATAAAGGAAAAGGGGATGATGAACGTCAAAATATTGCTAAATTCGATGATTTTTCGTACGAAACAAAATGCAAGAAAACTTGCTTAAAATGCAATATTATGCGAAATTCTGAGATTTGAAGGCCAAATCACATATCGTAATACTACATGAAATAGTATCAAAATATTGGTAAAAATGAGTTTATTTACGTAATATCAAACTACATGATTCCCGTGAAAAAGTCACTATTTTACCATATTTGAGGATTTTAACTTCAAATCATTGAGCGAGGTTTCGTATTATTTAGATCTAAGAAAAGACATATGAAAATGTTGTTTCCAATACAAATGATAAAAAAACAATGTGTTTTCATTAGAATTAACTAAAATGTTCTTGATTTTCCGTTTATATTACGGAGGGAAGATGTACACGTAAAACCGCTCTAATCCGGCTGAAACGTCGATATATGCAATAAAAACCGAACTTCTCCCCCTTTCAATATCTTACTCAGTATTTTAACGAGAAACAAATAGATGATTGAAAATGAAGTATTTAAGGTTATTATCTAATCAATTATGTGTTTGCATCATTTTTATCGTATATATATTGAATTAATACCCATAGACTGAAAATTCACAAAAACGTGGAAAACGGCAAAATATTGCCTAATTCGATGATATTTTGTTTAAATCACAAAAAGGAAAAGGGGATGATAAACGTTAAAATATTGCTAAATTCGATGATTTTTCGTACGAAACAAAATGCAAGAAAACTTGCTTAAAATGCAATATTATGCGAAATTCTGTGATTTGAAGGCCAAATCATATATCGTGATACTACATGAAATAGTATCGAAATATTGGTAAAAATGAATATATTTACGTAATATCAAACTACATGAAAAACGTGAAAAAAGTCACTATTAACCATATTTGAGGATTTTAACTTCAAATCATACAGCAAGGTTTCGTATTATTTAGATCCAAGAAAAGACATATGACAATGTTGTTTCCAATGCAAATGATAAAAATCAATGTGTTTTCATTAGAATTAACTAAAATGTTACTGATTTTCCGTTTATATTACCGATGGAAGATGTATACGAAAACCGCTCTATTCCGGCTGAAACGTCGATATATGCAATAAAAACAGAACTTCTCCCCTTTTCAATATCTTACTCAGTATTTTAACGAAAAAGAAATAGTTGATTGAAAATGTAGTATTTAAGGTTAATATCTAATCAATTATGTGTTTGCATCATTTTTATCGTATATATAATGAATTAATACCCATAAACTGAAAATTCACAAAAACGTGCAAAAACGGCAAAATATTGCCTAATTCGATGATATTTTGTTTAAATCACATAAAGGAAAAGGGGATGATGAACGTCAAAATATTGCTAAATTCGATGATTTTTCGTACGAAACAAAATGCAAGAAAACTTGCTTAAAATGCAATATTATGCGAAATTCTGAGGTTTGAAGGCCAAATCACATATCGTAATACTACATGAAATAGTATCGAAATATTGGTAAAAATGAGTATATTTACGTAATATCAAACTACATGATTAACGTGAAAAAGTCACTATTTTACCAAATTTGAGGATTTTAACTTCAAATCATTGAGCGAGGTTTCGTATTATTTAGATCCAAGAAAAGAGATATGACAATGTTGTTTCCAATACAAATGATAAAAAAACAATGTGTTTTTATTAGAATTAACTAAAATGTTCTTGATTTTCCGTTTATATTACCGAGGGAAGATGTACACGTAAAACCGCTCTAATCCGGCTGAAACGTCGATATATGCAATAAAAACCGAACTTCTCCCCTTTTCAATATCTTACTCAGTATTTTAACGAGAAACAAATAGATGATTGAAAATGAAGTATTTAAGGTTATTATCTAATCAATTATGTGTTTGCATCATTTTTATCGTATATATAATGAATTAATACCCATAAACTGAAAATTCACAAAAACGAGGAAAAACGGCAAAATATTGCCTAATTCGATGATATTTTGTTTAAATCACATAAAGGAAAAGGGGATGATAAACGTCAAAATATTGCTAAGTTCGACGATTTTTCGTACGAAACAAAATGCAAGAAAACTTGCTTAAAATGCAATATTATGCGAAATTCTGAGATTCGAAGGCCAAATCACATATCGTGATACTACATGAAATAGTATCGAAATATTGGTAAAAATGAATATATTTGCGTAATATCAAACTACATGATTAACGTGAAAAAGTCACTATTTTACCATATTTGAGGATTTTACCTTCAAATCATAGAGCGAGGTTTCGTATTATTTAGATCCAAGAAAAGACATATGACAATGTTGTTTCCAATACAAATGATAAAAAGCAATTTGTTTTCATTAGAATTTACTAAAATGTTTTTGATTTTCCGTTTATATTACCGAGGGAAGATGTACACGTAAACCGCTCTAATCCGGCTGAAACGTCGATATATGCAATAAAAACCGAACTTCTCCCGTTTTCAGTATCTTACTCAGTATTTTAACGAGAAACAAATAGATGATTGAAAATGAAGTATTTAAGGTTATTATCTAATCAATTATATGTTTGCATCATTTTTATCGTATATATATGAATTAATACCTATAGACTGAAAATTCACAAAAACGTGGAAAACGGCAAAATATTGCCTAATTCGATGATATTTTGTTTAAATCACATAAAGGAAAAGGGGGATGATAAACGTCAAAATATTGCTAAATTCGATGATTTTTCGTACGAAACAAAATGCAAGAAAACTTGCTTAAAATGCAATATTATGCGAAATTCTGAGGTTTGAAGGCCAAATCACATATCGTAATACTACATGAAATAGTATCGAAATATTGGTAAAAATGAGTATATTTACATAATATCAAACTACATGATTAACGTGAAAAAGTCACTATTTTACCAAATTTGAGGATTTTAACTTCAAATCATTGTGCGAGGTTTCGTATTATTTAGATCCAAGAAAAGAGATATGACAATGTTGTTTCCAATACAAATGATAAGAAAACAATGTGTTTTTATTAGAATTAACTAAAATGTTCTTGATTTTCCGTTTATATTACCGAGGGAAGATGTACACGTAAACCCGCTCTAATCCGGCTGAAACGTCGATATATGCAATAAAAACCGAACTTCTTCCCTTTTCAATATCTTACTCAGTATTTTAACGAGAAACAAATAGATGATTGAAAATGAAGTATTTAAGGTTATCATTTAATCAATTATGTGTTTGCATCATTTTTATCGTATATATATGAATTAATACCCATAGACTGAAAATTCACAAAAACGTGGAAAACGGCAAAATATTGCTTAATTCGATGATATTTTGTTTAAATCACATAAAGGAAAAGGGGATGATAAACGTCAAAATATTGCTAAATTCGATGATTTTTCGTACGAAACGAAATGCAAGAAAACTTGCTTAAAATGCAATATTATGCGAAATTCTGAGATTTGAAGGCCAAATCACATATCGTAATACTACATGAAATAGTATCGAAATATTGGTAAAAATGAGTATATTTACGTAATATCAAACTACATGATTAACGTGAAAAAGTCACTATTTTACCATGTTTGAGGATTTTAACTTCAAATCATACAGCAAGGTTTTGTATTATTTAGATCCAAGAAAAGACATATGACAATGTTGTTTCCAATAAAAATGATAAAAATCAATGTGTTTTCATTAGAATTAACTAAAATGTTCTTGATTTTCCGTTTATATTACGGAGGGAAGATATACAAGTAAAACCGCTCTAATCCGGCTGAAACGTCGATATATGCAATAAAAACCGAACTTCTCCCCCTTTCAATATCTTACTCAGTATTTTAACGAGAAACAAATAGATGATTGAAAATGAAGTATTTAAGGTTATTATCTAATCAATTATGTGTTTGCATCATTTTTATCGTATATATATTGAATTAATACCCATAGACTGAAAATTCACAAAAACGTGGAAAACGGCAAAATATTGCCTAATTCGATGATATTTTGTTTAAATCACAAAAAGGAAAAGGGGATGATAAACGTCAAAATATTGCTAAATTCGATGATTTTTCGTACGAAACAAAATGCAAGAAAACTTGCTTAAAATGCAATATTATGCGAAATTCTGTGATTTGAAGGGCCAAATCACATATCGTGATACTACATGAAATAGTATCGAAATATTGGTAAAAATGAATATATTTACGTAATATCAAACTACATGAAAAACGTGAAAAAAGTCACTATTTAACCATATTTGAGGATTTTAACTTCAAATCATACAGCAATGTTTCGTATTATTTAGATCCAAGAAAAGACATATGACAATGTTGTTTCCAATGCAAATGATAAAAATCAATGTGTTTTCATTAGAATTAACTAAAATGTTACTGATTTTCCGTTTATATTACTGATGGAAGATGTATACGAAAACCGCTCTATTCCGGCTGAAACGTCGATATATGCAATAAAAACACAACTTCTCCCCTTTTCAATATCTTACTCAGTATTTTAACGAAAAAGAAATAGTTGATTGAAAATGAAGTATTTAAGGTTAATATCTAATCAATTATGTGTTTGCATCATTTTTATCGTATATATAATGAATTAATACCCATAAATTGAAAATTCACAAAAACGTGGAAAAACGGCAAAATATTGCCTAATTCGATGATATTTTGTTTAAATCACATAAAGGAAAACGGGATGATAAACGTCAAAATATTGCTAAATTCGATGATTTATCGTACGAAACAAAATGCAAGAAAACTTGCTTAAAATGCAATATTATGCGAAATTCTTAGATTTGAAGGCCAAATCACATATCGTAATACAACATGAAATAGTATCGAAATATTGGTAAAATTGAATATATTTACGTAATATCAAACTACATGATTAACGTGAAAAAGTCACTATTTTACCAAATTTGAGGATTTTAACTTCAAATCATTGAGCGAGGTTTCGTATTATTTAGATCCAAGAAAAGAGATATGACAATGTTGTTTCCAATACAAATGATAAAAAAACAATGTGTTTTCATTAGAATTAACTAAAATGTTCTTGATTTTCCGTTTATATTACCGAGGGAAGATGTACACGTAAAACCGCTCTAATCCGGCTGAAACGTCGATATATGCAATAAAAACCGAACTTCTCCCCTTTTCAATATCTTACTCAGTATTTTAACGAGAAACAAATAGATGATTGAAAATGAAGTATTTAAGGTTATCATCTAATCAATTATGTGTTTGCATCATTTTTATCGTATATATATGAATTAATACCCATTGACTGAAAATTCACAAAAACGTGGAAAACGGCAAAATATTGCCTAATTCGATGATATTTTGTTTAAATCACATAAAGGAAAAGGGGATGATAAACTTCAAAATATTGCTAAATTCGATGATTTTTCGTACGAAACAAAATGCAAGAAAACTTGCTTAAAATGCAATATATGCGAAATTCTGAGATTTGAAGGCCAAATCACATATCGTAATACTACATGAAATAGTATCGAAATATTGGTAAAAATGAGTATATTTACGTAATATCAAACTACATGATTAACGTGAAAAAGTCACTATTTTACCATGTTTGAGGATTTTAACTTCAAATCATACAGCAAGGTTTCGTATTATTTAGATCCAAGAAAAGACATATGACAATGTTGTTTCCAATACAAATGATAAAAATCAATGTGTTTTCATTAGAATTAACTAAAATGTTCTTGATTTTCCGTTTATATTACGGAGGGAAGATATACAAGTAAAACCGCTCTAATCCGGCTGAAACGTCGATATATGCAATAAAAACCGAACTTCTCCCCCTTTCAATATCATACTCAGTATTTTAACGAGAAACAAATAGATGATTGAAAATGAAGTATTTAAGGTTATTATCTAATCAATTATGTGTTTGCATCATTTTTATCGTATATATAATGAATTAATACCCATAAACTGAAAATTCACAAAAACGTGGAAAAACGGCAAAATATTGCCTAATTCGATGATATTTTGTTTAAATCACATAAAGGAAAAGGGGATAATGAACGTCAAAATATTGCTAAATTCGATGATTTTTCGTACGAAACAAAATGCAAGAAAACTTGCTTAAAATGCAATATTATGCGAAATTCTGAGATTTGAAGGCCAAATCACATATCGTAATACTACATGAAATAGTATCGAAATATTGGTAAAAATGAATATATTTACGTAATATCAAACTACATGATAAACGTGAAAAAAGTCACTATTTAACCATATTTGAGGATTTTAACTTCAAATCATACAGCAATGTTTCGTATTATTTAGATCCAAGAAAAGACATATGACAATGTTGTTTCCAATGCAAATGATAAAAAATCAATGTGTTTTCATTAGAATTAACTAAAATGTTACTGATTTTCCGTTTATATTACTGATGGAAGATGTATACGTAAAACCGCTCTAATCCGGCTGAAACGTCGATATATGCAATAAAAACACGAACTTCTCCCCTTTCAATATCTTACTCAGTATTTTAACGAGAAAGAAATAGATTGATTGAAAATGAAGTATTTAAGGTTAATATCTAATCAATTATGTGTTTGCATCATTTTTATCGTATATATAATGAATTAATACCCATAGACTTGAAAATTCACAAAAACGTGGAAAAACGGCAAAATATTGCCTAATTCGATGATATTTTGTTTAAATCACATAAAGGAAAAAGGGATGATAAACGTCAAAATATTGCTAAATTCGATGATTTATCGTACGAAACAAAATGCAAGAAAACTTGCTTAAAATGCAATATTATGCGAAATTCTGAGATTTGAAGGCCAAATCACATATCGTAATACTAACATGAAATAGTATCGAAATATTGGTAAAATTGAATATATTTACGTAATATCAAACTACATGATTAACGTGAAAAAGTCACTATTTTACCAATATTTGAGGATTTTACCTTCAAATCATTGAGCGAGGTTTCGTATTATTTAGATCCAAGAAAAGAGATATGACAATGTTGTTTCCAATACAAATGATAAAAAATCAATGTGTTTTCATTAGAATTAACTAAAATGTTCTTGATTTTCCGTTTATATTACCGAGGGAAGATGATACACGTAAAACCGCTCTAATCCGGCTGAAACGTCGATATATGCAATAAAAACCGAACTTCTCCCCTTTTCAATATCTTACTCAGTATTTTAACGAGAAACAAATAGATGATTGAAAATGAAGTATTTAAGGTTATCATCTAATCAATTATGTGTTTGCATCATTTTTATCGTATATATATGAATTAATACCCATTGACTGAAAATTCACAAAAACGTGGAAAACGGCAAAATATTGCCTAATTCGATGATATTTTGTTTAAATCACATAAAGGAAAAGGGGATGATAAACTTCAAAATATTGCTAAATTCGATGATTTTTCGTACGAAACAAAATGCAAGAAAACTTGCTTAAAATGCAATATAATGCGAAATTCTGAGATTTGAAGGCCAAATCACATATCGTAATACTACATGAAATAGTATCGAAATATTGGTAAAAATGAGTATATTTACGTAATATCAAACTACATGATTAACGTGAAAAAGTCACTATTTTACCATATTTGAGGATTTTACCTTCAAATCATACAGCAAGGTTTCGTATTATTTAGATCCAAGAAAAGACATATGACAATGTTGTTTCCAATACAAATGATAAAAATCAATGTGTTTTCATTAGAATTAACTAAAATGTTCTTGATTTTCCGTTTATATTACGGAGGGAAGATATACAAGTAAAACCGCTCTAATCCGGCTGAAACGTCGATATATGCAATAAAAACCGAACTTCTCCCCCTTTCAATATCATACTCAGTATTTTAACGAGAAACAAATAGATGATTGAAAATGAAGTATTTAAGGTTATTATCTAATCAATTATGTGTTTGCATCATTTTTATCGTATATATAATGAATTAATACCCATAAACTGAAAATTCACAAAAACGTGGAAAAACGGCAAAATATTGCCTAATTCGATGATATTTTGTTTAAATCACATAAAGGAAAAGGGGATGAATGAACGTCAAAATATTGCTAAATTCGATGATTTTTCGTACGAAACAAAATGCAAGAAAACTTGCTTAAAATGCAATATTATGCGAAATTCTGAGATTTGAAGGCCAAATCACATATCGTAATACTACATGAAATAGTATCAAAATATTGGTAAAAATGAGTATATTTACGTAATATCAAACTACATGATTACCGTGAAAAAGTCACTATTTTACCATATATTGAGGATTTTAACTACAAATCATTGAGCGAGGTTTCGTATTATTTAGATCCTAAGAAAAGACATATGACAATGTTGTTTCCAATACAAATGATAAAAAACAATGTGTTTTCATTAGAATTAACTAAAATGTTACTTGATTTTCCGTTTATATTACGGAGGGAAGATATACAAGTAAAACCGCTCTAATCCGGCTGAAACGTCGATATATGCAATAAAAACCGAACTTCTCCCCCCTTTCAATATCTTACTCAGTATTTTAACGAGAAACAAATAGATGATTGAAAATGAAGTATTTAAGGTTATTATCTAATCAATTATGTGTTTGCATCATTTTATCGTATATATAATGAATTAATACCCATAGACTGAAAATTCACAAAAACGTGGAAAACGGCAAAATATTGCCTAATTCGATGATATTTTGTTTAAATCACATAAAGGAAAAGGGGATGATAAACGTCAAAATATTGCTAAATTCGATGATTTTTCGTACGAAACAAAATGCAAGAAAACTTGCTTAAAATGCAATATTATGCGAAATTCTGAGATTTGAAGGCCAAATCACATATCGTAATACTACATGAAATAGTATCGAAATATTGGTAAAAATGAGTATATTTACGTAATATCAAACTACATGATTACCGTGAAAAAGTCACTATTTTACCATATTTGAGGATTTTAACTACAAATCATAGAGCGAGGTTTCGTATTATTTAGATCTAAGAAAAGACATATGACAATGTTGTTTCCAATACAAATGATAAAAAATCAATGTGTTTTCATTAGAATTAACTAAAATGTTCTTGATTTTCCGTTTATATTACGGAGGGAAGATATACACGTAAAACCGCTCTAATCCGGCTGAAACGACGATATATGCAATAAAAACCGAACTTCTCCCCCTTTCAATATCTTACTCAGTATTTTAACGAGAAACAAATAGATGATTGAAAATGAAGTATTTAAGGTTATTATCTAATCAATTATGTATTTGCATAGTTTTTATCGTATATATAATGAATTAATACCCATAGACATGAAAATTCACAAAAATCGTGGAAAAACGGCAAAATATTGCCTAATTCGATGATATTTTGTTTAAATCACATAAAGGAAAAGGGGATGATAAACGTCAAAATATTGCTAAATTCGATGATTTTTCGTACGAAACAAAATGCAAGAAAACTTGCTTAAAATGCAATATTATGCGAAATTCTGAGATTTGAAGGCCAAATCACATATCGTAATACAACATGAAATAGTATCGAAATATTGGTAAAAATGAATATATTTACGTAATATCAAACTACATGATTAACGTGAAAAAGTCACTATTTTACCATATTTGAGGATTTTAACTTCAAATCATACGAGCAAGGTTTCGTATTATTTAGATCCAAGAAAAGACATATGACAATGTTGTTTCAATACAAATGATAAAAAATCAATGTGTTTTCATTAGAATTAACTAAAATGTTCTTGATTTTCCGTTTATATTACCGAGGGAAGATGTACACGTAAAACCGCTCTAATCCGGCTGAAACGTCGATATATGCAATAAAAACCGAACTTCTCCCCTTTTCAATATCTTACTCAGTATTTTAACGAGAAACAAATAGATGATTGAAAATGAAGTATTTAAGGTTATCATCTAATCAATTATGTGTTTGCATCATTTTTATCGTATATATATGAATTAATACCCATAGACTGAAAATTCACAAAAACGTGGAAAACGGCAAAATATTGCCTAATTCGATGATATTTTGTTTAAATCACATAAAGGAAAAGGGGATGATAAACGTCAAAATATTGCTAAATTCGATGATTTTTCGTACGAAACAAAATGCAAGAAAACTTGCTTAAAATGCAATATTATGCGAAATTCAGAGATTTGAAGGCCAAATCACATATCGTAATACTACATGAAATAGTATCAAAATATTGGTAAAAATGAGTATATTTACGTAATATCAAACTACATGATTCCCGTGAAAAAGTCACTATTTTACCATATATGAGGATTTTAACTACAAATCATTGAGCGAGGTTTCGTAATATTTAGATCTAAGAAAAGACATATGACAATGTTGTTTCAATACAAATGATAAAAAAACAATGTGTTTTCATTAGAATTAACTAAAATGTTCTTGAATTTCCGTTTATATTACCGAGGGAAGATGTACACGTAAAACTGCTCTAATCCGGCTGAAACGTCGATATATGCAATAAAAACCGAAGTTCTCCCCCTTTCAATATCTTACTCAGTATTTTAACGAGAAACAAATAGATGATTGAAAATTAAGTATTTAAGGTTATTATCTAATCAATTATGTGTTTGCATCATTTTTATCGTATATATAATGAATTAATACCCATAAACTGAAAATTCACAAAAACGTGGAAAAACGGCAAAATATTGCCTAATTCGATGATATTTTGTTTAAATCACATAAAGGAAAAGGGGATGATAAACGTCAAAATATTGCTAAGTTCGATGATTTTTCGTACGAAACAAAATGCAAGAAAACTTGCTTAAAATGCAATATTATGCGAAATTCTGAGATTTGCAAGGCCAAATCACATATCGTAATACTACATGAAATAGTATCGAAATATTGGTAAAAATGAGTATATTTACGTAATATCAAACTACATGATTAACGTGAAAAAGTCACTATTTTACCATATTTGAGGATTTTAACTTCAAATCATTGAGCTAGGTTTCGTATTATTTAGATCCTAAGAAAAGACATATGACAATGTTGTTTCCAATACAAATGATAAAAAAGCAATGTGCTTTCATTAGAATTAACTAAAATGTTCTTGATTTTCCGTTTATATTACCGGAGGGAAGATAGTACACGTAAAACCGCTCTAATCCGGCTGAAACGTCGATATATGCAATAAAAACCGACCTTCTCCCCGTTTCAATATATTACTCAGTATTTTAACGAGGAAACAAATAGATGATTGAAAATGAAGTATTTAAGGTTATTATCTAATCAATTATGTGTTTGCATCATTTTTATCGTATATATAATGAATTAATACCCATAAACTGAAAGTTCACAAAAACGTGGAAAAACGGCAAAATATTGCCTAATTCGATGATATTTTGTTTAAATCACATAAAGGAAAAGGGGATGATAAACGTCAAAATATTGCTAAATTCGATGATTTTTCGTACGAAACAAAATGCAAGAAAACTTGCTTAAAATGCAATATTATGCGCAATTCTGTGGATTTGAAGGCCAAATCACATATCGTGAATACTACATGAAATAGTATCGAAATATTGGTAAAAATGAATATATATACGTAATATCAAACTACATGATAAACGTGAAAAAGTCACTATTTAACTATATATGAGGATTTTAACTTCAAATCATACAGCAAGGTTTCGTATTATTTAGATCCAAGAAAAGACATATGACAATGTTGATTCCAATGCAAATGATAAAAAATCAATGTGTTTTCATTAGAATTAACTAAAATGTTCTTGATTTTCCGTTTATATTACGGAGGGAAGATATACAAGTAAAACCGCTCTAATCCGGCTGAAACGTCGATATATGCAATAAAAACCGAACTTCTCCCCCTTTCAATATCATACTCAGTATTTTAACGAGAAACAAATAGATGATTGAAAATGAAGTATTTAAGGTTATTATCTAATCAATTATGTGTTTGCATCATTTTTATCGTATATATAATGAATTAATACCCATAAACTGAAAATTCACAAAAACGTGGAAAAACGGCAAAATATTGCCTAATTCGATGATATTTTGTTTAAATCACATAAAGGAAAAGGGGATGATGAACGTCAAAATATTGCTAAATTCGATGATTTTTCGTACGAAACAAAATGCAAGAAAACTTGCTTAAAATGCAATATTATGCGAAATTCTGAGATTTGAAGGCCAAATCACATATCGTAATACTACATGAAATAGTATCAAAATATTGGTAAAAATGAGTATATTTACGTAATATCAAACTACATGATTAACGTGAAAAAGTCACTATTTTACCAATATTGAGGATTTTAACTTCAAATCATTGAGCGAGGTTTCGTATTATTTAGATCCAATAAAAGACATATGACAATGTTGTTTCCAATACAAATGATTAAAAAACAAGTGTGTTTTCATTAGAATTAACTAAAATGTTACTTGATTTTCCGTTTATATTACGGAGGGAAGATATACAAGTAAAACCGCTCTAATCCGGCTGAAACGTCGATATATGCAATAAAAACCGAACTTCTCCCCCTTTCAATATCTTACTCAGTATTTTAACAAGAAACAAATAGATGATTGAAAATTAAGTATTTAAGGTTATTATCTAATCAATATGTGTTTGCATCATTTTTATCGTATATATAATGAATTAATACCCATAAACTGAAAATTCACAAAAACGTGGAAAAACGGCAAAATATTGCCTAATTCGATGATATTTTGTTTAAATCACATAAAGGAAAAGGGGATGATGAACGTCAAAATATTGTTAAATTCGATGATTTTTCGTACGAAACAAAATGCAAGAAAACTTGCTTAAAATGCAATATTATGCGAAATTCTGAGATTTGAAGGCCAAATCACATATCGTAATACTACATGAAATAGTATCAAAATATTGGTAAAAATGAGTATATTTACGTAATATCAAACTACATGATTCCCGTGAAAAAGTCACTATTTTACCATATATGAGGATTTTAACTACAAATCATTGAGCGAGGTTTCGTATTATTTAGATCCAAGAAAAGACATATGACAATGTTGTTTTCAATACAAATGATAAAAAAACAATGTGTTTTCATTAGAATTAACTAAAATGTTCTTGATTTTCCGTTTATATTACCGAGGGAAGATGTACACGTAAAACCGCTCTAATCCGGCTGAAACGTTGATATATGCAATAAAAACCGAACTTCTCCCCTTTTCAATATCTTACTCAGTATTTTAACGAGAAACAAATAGATGATTGAAAATGAAGTATTTAAGGTTATCATCTAATCAATTATGTGTTTGCATCATTTTGTATCGTATATATATGAATTAATACCCATAGACTGAAAATTCACAAAAACGTGGAAAACGGCAAAATATTGCCTAATTCGATGATATTTTGTTTAAATCACATAAAGGAAAAGGGGATGATAAACGTCAAAATATTGCTAAATTCGATGATTTTTCGTACGAAACAAAATGCAAGAAAACTTGCTTAAAATGCAATATTATGCGAAATTCTGAGATTTGAAGGCCAAATCACATATCGTAATACTACATGAAATAGTATCAAAATATTGGTAAAAATGAGTATATTTACGTAATATCAAACTACATGAAAAACGTGAAAAAGTCACTATTTTACCATATATGAGGATTTTAACTACAAATCATTGAGCGAGGTTTCGTAATATTTAGATCTAAGAAAAGACATATGACAATGTTGATTCCAATGCAAATGATAAAAATCAATGTGTTTTCATTAGAATTAACTAAAATGTTCTTGATTTTCCGTTTATATTACGGAGGGAAGATATACAAGTAAAACCGCTCTAATCCGGCTGAAACGTCGATATATGCAATAAAAACCAAACTTCTCCCCCTTTCAATATCATACTCAGTATTTTAACGAGAAACAAATAGATGATTGAAAATGAAGTATTTAAGGTTATTATCTAATCAATTATGTGTTTGCATCATTTTTATCGTATATATAATGAATAAATACCCATAAACTGAAAATTCACAAAAACGTGGAAAAACGGCAAAATATTGCCTAATTCGATGATATTTTGTTTAAATCACATAAAGAAAAAGGGGATGATGAACGTCAAAATATTGCTAAATTCGATGATTTTTCGTACGAAACAAAATGCAAGAAAACTTGCTTAAAATGCAATATTATGCGAAATTCTGAGATTTGAAGGCCAAATCACATATCGTAATACTACATGAAATAGTATCAAAATATTGGTAAAAATGAGTATATTTACGTAATATCAAACTACATGATTAACGTGAAAAAGTCACTATTTTACCAAATTTGAGGATTTTAACTTCAAATCATTGAGCGAGGTTTCGTATTATTTAGATCCAATAAAAGACATATGACAATGTTGTTTCCAATACAAATGTTAAAAAACAGTGTGTTTTCATTAGAATTAACTAAAATGTTACTGATTTTCCTTTTATATTACGGAGGGAAGATATACAAGTAAAACCGCTCTAATCCGGCTGAAACGTCGATATATGCAATAAAAACCGAACTTCTCCCCCTTTCAATATCTTACTCAGTATTTTAACGAGAAACAAATAGATGATTGAAAATGAAGTATTTAAGGTTATTATCTAATCAATATGTGTTTGCATCATTTTTATCGTATATATAATGAATTAATACCCATAAACTGAAAATTCACAAAAACGTGGAAAAACGGCAAAATATTGCCTAATTCGATGATAGTTTTGTTTAAATCACATAAAGGAAAAGGGGATGATGAACGTCAAAATATTGTTAAATTCGATGATTTTTCGTACGAAACAAAATGCAAGAAAACTTGCTTAAAATGCAATATTATGCGAAATTCTGAGATTTGAAGGCCAAATCACATATCGTAATACTACATGAAATAGTATCAAAATATTGGTAAAAATGAGTATATTTACGTAATATCAAACTACATGATTCCCGTGAAAAAGTCACTATTTTACCATATTTGAGGATTTTAACTACAAATCATTGAGCGAGGTTTCGTATTATTTAGATCTAAGAAAAGACAAATGACAATGTTGTTTCCAATACAAATGATAAAAAAACAATGTGTTTTCATTAGAATTAACTAAAATGTTCTTGATTTTCCGTTTATATTACAGAGGGAAGATATACACGTAAAACCGCTCTAATCCGGCTGAAACGACGATATATGCAATAAAAACCGAACTTCTCCCCCTTTCAATATCTTACTCAGTATTTTAACGAGAAACAAATAGATGATTGAAAATGAAGTATTTAAGGTTATTATCTAATCAATTATGTATTTGCATAGTTTTTATCGTATATATAATGAATTAATACCCATAAACAGAAAATTCACAAAAATCGTGGAAAAACGGCAAAATATGGCCTAATTCGATGATATTTTGTTTAAATCACATAAAGGAAAAGTGGATGATAAACGTCAAAATATTGCTAAATTCGATGATTTTTCGTACGAAACAAAATGCAAGAAAACTTGCTTAAAATGCAATATTATGCGAAATTCTGAGATTTGAAGGCCAAATCACATATCGTAATTACAACATGAAATAGTATCGAAATATTGGTAAAAATGAATATATTTGCGTAATATCAAACTACATGATTAACGTGAAAAAGTCACTATTTTACCATATTTGAGGATTTTACCTTCAAATCATAGAGCAAGGTTTCGTATTATTTAGATCCAAGAAAAGACATATGACAATGTTGTTTTCAATACAAATGATAAAAAAACAATGTGTTTTCATTAGAATTAACTAAAATGTTCTTGATTTTCCGTTTATATTACCGAGGGAAGATGTACACGTAAAACCGCTCTAATCCGGCTGAAACGTTGATATATGCAATAAAAACCGAACTTCTCCCCTTTTCAATATCTTACTCAGTATTTTAACGAGAAACAAATAGATGATTGAAAATGAAGTATTTAAGGTCATCATCTAATCAATTATGTGTTTGCATCATTTTTATTGTATATATATGAATTAATACCCATAGACTGAAAATTCACAAAAACGTGGAAAACGGCAAAATATTGCCTAATTCGATGATATTTTGTTTAAATCACATAAAGGAAAAGGGGATGATAAACGTCAAAATATTGCTAAATTCGATGATTTTTCGTACGAAACAAAATGCAAGAAAACTTGCTTAAAATGCAATATTATGCGAAATTCTGAGATTTGAAGGCCAAATCACATATCGTAATACTACATGAAATAGTATCAAAATATTGGTAAAAATGAGTATATTTACGTAATATCAAACTACATGATTCCCGTGAAAAAGTCACTATTTTACCATATATGAGGATTTTAACTACAAATCATTGAGCGAGGTTTCGTAATATTTAGATCTAAGAAAAGACATATGACAATGTTGTTTCAATACAAATGATAAAAAAACAATGTGTTTTCATTAGAATTAACTAAAATGTTCTTGAATTCCGGTTAATATTACCGAGGGAATATGTACACGTAAAACTGCTCTAATCCGGCTGAAACGTCGATATATGCAATAAAAACCGAAGTTCTCCCCCTTTCAATATCTTACTCAGTATTTTAACGAGAAACAAATAGATGATTGAAAATTAAGTATTTAAGGTTATTATCTAATCAATTATGTGTTTGCATCATTTTTATCGTATATATAATGAATTAATACCCAAAAACTGAAAATTCACAAAAACGTGAAAAAACGGCAAAATATTGCCTAATTCGATGATATTTTGTTTAAATCACATAAAGGAAAAGGGGATGATAAACGTCAAAATATTGCTAAGTTCGATGATTTTTCGTACGAAACAAAATGCAAGAAAACTTGCTTAAAATGCAATATTATGCGAAATTCTGAGATTTCAAGGCCAAATCACATATCGTAATACTAAATGAAATAGTATCGAAATATTGGTAAAAATGAATATATTTACGTAACATCAAACTACATGATTAACGTGAAAAAGTCACTATTTTACCATATTTGAGGATTTTAACTTCAAATCATTGAGCTAGGTTTCGTATTATTTAGATCCAAGAAAAGACATATGACAATGTTGTTTCCAATGCAAATGATAAAAAGCAATGTGCTTTCATTAGAATTTACTAAAATGTTTTTGATTTTCCGTTTATATTACCGAGGGAAGATGTACACGTAAACCGCTCTAATCCGGCTGAAACGTCGATATATGCAATAAAAACCGAACTTCTCCCGTTTTCAATATCTTACTCAGTATTTTAACGAGGAACAAATAGATGATTGAAAATGAAGTATTTAAGGTTATTATCTAATCAATTATGTGTTTGCATCATTTTTATCGTATATATATGAATTAATACCCATAGACTGAAAATTCACAAAAACGTGGAAAACGGCAAAATATTGCCTAATTCGATGATATTTTGTTTAAATCACAAAAAGGAAAAGGGGATGATAAACGTCAAAATATTGCTAAATTCGATGATTTTTCGTACGAAACAAAATGCAAGAAAACTTGCTTAAAATGCAATATTATGCGCAATTCTGTGGTTTGAAGGCCAAATCACATATCGTGATACTACATGAAATAGTATCGAAATATTGGTAAAAATGAATATATATACGTAATATCAAACTACATGAAAAACGTGAAAAAGTCACTATTTAACTATATTTGAGGATTTTAACTTCAAATCATACAGCAAGGTTTCGTATTATTTAGATCCAAGAAAAGACATATGACAATGTTGATTCCAATGCAAATGATAAAAATCAATGTGTTTTCATTAGAATTAACTAAAATGTTCTTGATTTTCCGTTTATATTACGGAGGGAAGATATACAAGTAAAACCGCTCTAATCCGGCTGAAACGTCGATATATGCAATAAAAACCAAACTTCTCCCCCTTTCAATATCATACTCAGTATTTTAACGAGAAACAAATAGATGATTGAAAATGAAGTATTTAAGGTTATTATCTAATCAATTATGTGTTTGCATCATTTTTATCGTATATATAATGAATTAATACCCATAAACTGAAAATTCACAAAAACGTGGAAAAACGGCAAAATATTGCCTAATTCGATGATATTTTGTTTAAATCACATAAAGGAAAAGGGGATGATGAACGTCAAAATATTGCTAAATTCGATGATTTTTCGTACGAAACAAAATGCAAGAAAACTTGCTTAAAATGCAATATTATGCGAAATTCTGAGATTTGAAGGCCAAATCACATATCGTAATACTACATGAAATAGTATCAAAATATTGGTAAAAATGAGTATATTTACGTAATATCAAACTGCATGATTAACGTGAAAAAGTCACTATTTTACCAAATTTGAGGATTTTAACTTCAAATCATTGAGCGAGGTTTCGTATTATTTAGATCCAATAAAAGACATATGACAATGTTGTTTCCAATACAAATGTTAAAAAACAGTGTGTTTTCATTAGAATTAACTAAAATGTTACTGATTTTCCTTTTATATTACGGAGGGAAGATATACAAGTAAAACCGCTCTAATCCGGCTGAAACGTCGATATATGCAATAAAAACCGAACTTCTCCCCCTTTCAATATCTTACTCAGTATTTTAACGAGAAACAAATAGATGATTGAAAATTAAGTATTTAAGGTTATTATCTAATCAATATGTGTTTGCATCATTTTTATCGTATATATAATGAATTAATACCCATAAACTGAAAATTCACAAAAACGTGGAAAAACGGCAAAATATTGCCTAATTCGATGATATTTTGTTTAAATCACATAAAGGAAAAGGGGATGATGAACGTCAAAATATTGTTAAATTCGATGATTTTTCGTACGAAACAAAATGCAAGAAAACTTGCTTAAAATGCAATATTATGCGAAATTCTGAGATTTGAAGGCCAAATCACATATCGTAATACTACATGAAATAGTATCAAAATATTGGTAAAAATGAGTATATTTACGTAATATCAAACTACATGATTCCCGTGAAAAAGTCACTATTTTACCATATTTGAGGATTTTAACTACAAATCATTGAGCGAGGTTTCGTATTATTTAGATCTAAGAAAAGACAAATGACAATGTTGTTTCCAATACAAATGATAAAAAAACAATGTGTTTTCATTAGAATTAACTAAAATGTTCTTGATTTTCCGTTTATATTACGGAGGGAAGATATACACGTAAAACCGCTCTAATCCGGCTGAAACGACGATATATGCAATAAAAACCGAACTTCTCCCCCTTTCAATATCTTACTCAGTATTTTAACGAGAAACAAATAGATGATTGAAAATGAAGTATTTAAGGTTATTATCTAATCAATTATGTATTTGCATAGTTTTTATCGTATATATAATGAATTAATACCCATAAACAGAAAATTCACAAAAATCGTGGAAAAACGGCAAAATATGGCCTACTTCGATGATATTTTGTTTAAATCACATAAAGGAAAAGTGGATGATAAACGTCAAAATATTGCTAAATTCGATGATTTTTCGTACGAAACAAAATGCAAGAAAACTTGCTTAAAATGCAATATTATGCGAAATTCTGAGATTTGAAGGCCAAATCACATATCGTAATACAACATGAAATAGTATCGAAATATTGGTAAAAATGAATATATTTGCGTAATATCAAACTACATGATTAACGTGAAAAAGACACTATTTTACCATATTTGAGGATTTTACCTTCAAATCATAGAGCAAGGTTTCGTATTATTTAGATCCAAGAAAAGACATATGACAATGTTGTTTTCAATACAAATGATAAAAAAACAATGTGTTTTCATTAGAATTAACTAAAATGTTCTTGATTTTCCGTTTATATTACCGAGGGAAGATGTACACGTAAAACCGCTCTAATCCGGCTGAAACGTTGATATATGCAATAAAAACCGAACTTCTCCCCTTTTCAATATCTTACTCAGTATTTTAACGAGAAACAAATAGATGATTGAAAATGAAGTATTTAAGGTTATCATCTAATCAATTATGTGTTTGCATCATTTTTATTGTATATATATGAATTAATACCCATAGACTGAAAATTCACAAAAACGTGGAAAACGGCAAAATATTGCCTAATTCGATGATATTTTGTTTAAATCACATAAAGGAAAAGGGGATGATAAACGTCAAAATATTGCTAAATTCGATGATTTTTCGTACGAAACAAAATGCAAGAAAACTTGCTTAAAATGCAATATTATGCGAAATTCTGAGATTTGAAGGCCAAATCACATATCGTAATACTACATGAAATAGTATCAAAATATTGGTAAAAATGAGTATATTTACGTAATATCAAACTACATGATTCCCGTGAAAAAGTCACTATTTTACCATATATGAGGATTTTAACTACAAATCATTGAGCGAGGTTTCGTAATATTTAGATCTAAGAAAAGACATATGACAATGTTGTTTCAATACAAATGATAAAAAAACAATGTGTTTTCATTAGAATTAACTAAAATGTTCTTGAATTCCGGTTAATATTACCGAGGGAATATGTACACGTAAAACTGCTCTAATCCGGCTGAAACGTCGATATATGCAATAAAAACCGAAGTTCTCCCCCTTTCAATATCTTACTCAGTATTTTAACGAGAAACAAATAGATGATTGAAAATTAAGTATTTAAGGTTATTATCTAATCAATTATGTGTTTGCATCATTTTTATCGTATATATAATGAATTAATACCCAAAAACTGAAAATTCACAAAAACGTGGAAAAACGGCAAAATATTGCCTAATTCGATGATATTTTGTTTAAATCACATAAAGGAAAAGGGGATGATAAACGTCAAAATATTGCTAAGTTCGATGATTTTTCGTACGAAACAAAATGCAAGAAAACTTGCTTAAAATGCAATATTATGCGAAATTCTGAGATTTCAAGGCCAAATCACATATCGTAATACTAAATGAAATAGTATCGAAATATTGGTAAAAATGAATATATTTACGTAACATCAAACTACATGATTAACGTGAAAAAGTCACTATTTTACCATATTTGAGGATTTTAACTTCAAATCATTGAGCTAGGTTTCGTATTATTTAGATCCAAGAAAAAACATATGACAATGTTGTTTCCAATGCAAATGATAAAAAGCAATGTGCTTTCATTAGAATTTACTAAAATGTTTTTGATTTTCCGTTTATATTACCGAGGGAAGATGTACAAGTAAACCGCTCTAATCCGGCTGAAACGTCGATATATGCAATAAAAACCGAACTTCTCCCGGTTTCAATATCTTACTCAGTATTTTAACGAGGAACAAATAGATGATTGAAAATGAAGTATTTAAGGTTATTATCTAATCAATTATGTGTTTGCATCATTTTTATCGTATATATATGAATTAATACCCATAGACTGAAAATTCACAAAAACGTGGAAAACGGCAAAATATTGCCTAATTCGATGATATTTTGTTTAAATCACAAAAAGGAAAAGGGGATGATAAACGTCAAAATATTGCTAAATTCGATGATTTTTCGTACGAAACAAAATGCAAGAAAACTTGCTTAAAATGCAATATTATGCGCAATTCTGTGGTTTGAAGGCCAAATCACATATCGTGATACTACATGAAATAGTATCGAAATATTGGTAAAAATGAATATATATACGTAATATCAAACTACATGAAAAACGTGAAAAAGTCACTATTTAACTATATTTGAGGATTTTAACTTCAAATCATACAGCAAGGTTTCGTATTATTTAAATCCAAGAAAAGACATATGACAATGTTGATTCCAATGCAAATGATAAAAATCAATGTGTTTTCATTAGAATTAACTAAAATGTTCTTGATTTTCCGTTTATATTACGGAGGGAAGATATACAAGTAAAACCGCTCTAATCCGGCTGAAACGTCGATATATGCAATAAAAACCGAACTTCTCCCCTTTTCAATATCTTACTCAGTATTTTAACGAGAAACAAATAGATGATTGAAAATGAAGTATTTAAGGTTATTATCTAATCAATTATGTGTTTGCATCATTTTTATCGTATATATAATGAATTGATACCCATAAACTGAAAATTCACAAAAACGTGGAAAAACGGCAAAATATTGCCTAATTCGATGATATTTTGTTTAAATCACATAAATAAAAAGGGGATGATGAACGTCAAAATATTGCTAAATTCGATGATTTTTCGTACGAAACAAAATGCAAGAAAACTTGCTTAAAATGCAATATTATGCGAAATTCTGAGATTTGAAGGCCAAATCACATATCGTAATACTACATGAAATAGTATCAAAATATTGGTAAAAATGAGTATATTTACGTAATATCAAACTACATGATTAACGTGAAAAAGTCACTATTTTACCAAATTTGAGGATTTTAACTTCAAATCATTGAGCGAGGTTTCGTATTATTTAGATCCAATAAAAGACATATGACAATGTTGTTTCCAATACAAATGTTAAAAAACAGTGTGTTTTCATTAGAATTAACTAAAATGTTACTGATTTTCCTTTTATATTACGGAGGGAAGATATACAAGTAAAACCGCTCTAATCCGGCTGAAACGTCGATATATGCAATAAAAACCGAACTTCTCCCCCTTTCAATATCTTACTCAGTATTTTAACGAGAAACAAATAGATGATTGAAAATGAAGTATTTAAGGTTATTATCTAATCAATATGTGTTTGCATCATTTTTATCGTATATATAATGAATTAATACCCATAAACTGAAAATTCACAAAAACGTGGAAAAACGGCAAAATATTGCCTAATTCGATGATGTTTTGTTTAAATCACATAAAGGAAAAGGGGATGATGAACGTCAAAATATTGTTAAATTCGATGATTTTTCGTACGAAACAAAATGCAAGAAAACTTGCTTAAAATGCAATATTATGCGAAATTCTGAGATTTGAAGGCCAAATCACATATCGTAATACTACATTAAATAGTATCAAAATATTGGTAAAAATGAGTATATTTACGTAATATCAAACTACATGATTCCCGTGAAAAAGTCACTATTTTACCATATTTGAGGATTTTAACTACAAATCATTGAGCGAGGTTTCGTATTATTTAGATCTAAGAAAAGACAAATGACAATGTTGTTTCCAATACAAATGATAAAAAAACAATGTGTTTTCATTAGAATTAACTAAAATGTTCTTGATTTTCCGTTTATATTACGGAGGGAAGATATACACGTAAAACCGCTCTAATCCGGCTGAAACGACGATATATGCAATAAAAACCGAACTTCTCCCCCTTTCAATATCTTACTCAGTATTTTAACGAGAAACAAATAGATGATTGAAAATGAAGTATTTAAGGTTATTATCTAATCAATTATGTATTTGCATAGTTTTTATCGTATATATAATGAATTAATACCCATAAACAGAAAATTCACAAAAATCGTGGAAAAACGGCAAAATATGGCCTAATTCGATGATATTTTGTTTAAATCACATAAAGGAAAAGTGGATGATAAACGTCAAAATATTGCTAAATTCGATGATTTTTCGTACGAAACAAAATGCAAGAAAACTTGCTTAAAATGCAATATTATGCGAAATTCTGAGATTTGAAGGCCAAATCACATATCGTAATACAACATGAAATAGTATCGAAATATTGGTAAAAATGAATATATTTGCGTAATATCAAACTACATGATTAACGTGAAAAAGTCACTATTTTACCATATTTGAGGATTTTACCTTCAAATCATAGAGCAAGGTTTCGTATTATTTAGATCCAAGAAAATACATATGACAATGTTGTTTTCAATACAAATGATAAAAAAACAATGTGTTTTCATTAGAATTAACTAAAATGTTCTTGATTTTCCGTTTATATTACCGAGGGAAGATGTACACGTAAAACCGCTCTAATCCGGCTGAAACGTTGATATATGCAATAAAAACCGAACTTCTCCCCTTTTCAATATCTTACTCAGTATTTTAACGAGAAACAAATAGATGATTGAAAATGAAGTATTTAAGGTCATCATCTAATCAATTATGTGTTTGCATCATTTTTATTGTATATATATGAATTAATACCCATAGACTGAAAATTCACAAAAACGTGGAAAACGGCAAAATATTGCCTAATTCGATGATATTTTGTTTAAATCACATAAAGGAAAAGGGGATGATAAACGTCAAAATATTGCTAAATTCGATGATTTTTCGTACGAAACAAAATGCAAGAAAACTTGCTTAAAATGCAATATTATGCGAAATTCTGAGATTTGAAGGCCAAATCACATATCGTAATACTACATGAAATAGTATCAAAATATTGGTAAAAATGAGTATATTTACGTAATATCAAACTACATGATTCCCGTGAAAAAGTCACTATTTTACCATATATGAGGATTTTAACTACAAATCATTGAGCGAGGTTTCGTAATATTTAGATCTAAGAAAAGACATATGACAATGTTGTTTCAATACAAATGATAAAAAAACAATGTGTTTTCATTAGAATTAACTAAAATGTTCTTGAATTCCGGTTAATATTACCGAGGGAATATGTACACGTAAAACTGCTCTAATCCGGCTGAAACGTCGATATATGCAATAAAAACCGAAGTTCTCCCCCTTTCAATATCTTACTCAGTATTTTAACGAGAAACAAATAGATGATTGAAAATTAAGTATTTAAGGTTATTATCTAATCAATTATGTGTTTGCATCATTTTTATCGTATATATAATGAATTAATACCCAAAAACTGAAAATTCACAAAAACGTGAAAAAACGGCAAAATATTGCCTAATTCGATGATATTTTGTTTAAATCACATAAAGGAAAAGGGGATGATAAACGTCAAAATATTGCTAAGTTCGATGATTTTTCGTACGAAACAAAATGCAAGAAAACTTGCTTAAAATGCAATATTATGCGAAATTCTGAGATTTCAAGGCCAAATCACATATCGTAATACTAAATGAAATAGTATCGAAATATTGGTAAAAATTAATATATTTACGTAACATCAAACTACATGATTAACGTGAAAAAGTCACTATTTTACCATATTTGAGGATTTTAACTTCAAATCATTGAGCTAGGTTTCGTATTATTTAGATCCAAGAAAAGACATATGACAATGTTGTTTCCAATGCAAATGATAAAAAGCAATGTGCTTTCATTAGAATTTACTAAAATGTTTTTGATTTTCCGTTTATATTACCGAGGGAAGATGTACACGTAAACCGCTCTAATCCGGCTGAAACGTCGATATATGCAATAAAAACCGAACTTCTCCCGTTTTCAATATCTTACTCAGTATTTTAACGAGGAACAAATAGATGATTGAAAATGAAGTATTTAAGGTTATTATCTAATCAATTATGTGTTTGCATCATTTTTATCGTATATATATGAATTAATACCCATAGACTGAAAATTCACAAAAACGTGGAAAACGGCAAAATATTGCCTAATTCGATGATATTTTGTTTAAATCACAAAAAGGAAAAGGGGATGATAAACGTCAAAATATTGCTAAATTCGATGATTTTTCGTACGAAACAAAATGCAAGAAAACTTGCTTAAAATGCAATATTATGCGCAATTCTGTGGTTTGAAGGCCAAATCACATATCGTGATACTACATGAAATAGTATCGAAATATTGGTAAAAATGAATATATATACGTAATATCAAACTACATGAAAAACGTGAAAAAGTCACTATTTAACTATATTTGAGGATTTTAACTTCAAATCATACAGCAAGGTTTCGTATTATTTAGATCCAAGAAAAGACATATGACAATGTTGATTCCAATGCAAATGATAAAAATCAATGTGTTTTCATTAGAATTAACTAAAATGTTCTTGATTTTCCGTTTATATTACGGAGGGAAGATATACAAGTAAAACCGCTCTAATCCGGCTGAAACGTCGATATATGCAATAAAAACCAAACTTCTCCCCCTTTCAATATCATACTCAGTATTTTAACGAGAAACAAATAGATGATTGAAAATGAAGTATTTAAGGTTATTATCTAATCAATTATGTGTTTGCATAATTTTTATCGTATATATAATGAATTAATACCCATAAACTGAAAATTCACAAAAACGTGGAAAAACGGCAAAATATTGCCTAATTCGATGATATTTTGTTTAAATCACATAAATAAAAAGGGGATGATGAACGTCAAAATATTGCTAAATTCGATGATTTTTCGTACGAAACAAAATGCAAGAAAACTTGCTTAAAATGCAATATTATGCGAAATTCTGAGATTTGAAGGCCAAATCACATATCGTAATACTACATGAAATAGTATCAAAATATTGGTAAAAATGAGTATATTTACGTAATATCAAACTACATGATTAACGTGAAAAGGTCACTATTTTACCAAATTTGAGGATTTTAACTTCAAATCATTGAGCGAGGTTTCGTATTATTTAGATCCAATAAAAGACATATGACAATGTTGTTTCCAATACAAATGTTAAAAAACAGTGTGTTTTCATTAGAATTAACTAAAATGTTACTGATTTTCCTTTTATATTACGGAGGGAAGATATACAAGTAAAACCGCTCTAATCCGGCTGAAACGTCGATATATGCAATAAAAACCGAACTTCTCCCCCTTTCAATATCTTACTCAGTATTTTAACGAGAAACAAATAGATGATTGAAAATGAAGTATTTAAGGTTATTATCTAATCAATATGTGTTTGCATCATTTTTATCGTATATATAATGAATTAATACCCATAAACTGAAAATTCACAAAAACGTGGAAAAACGGCAAAATATTGCCTAATTCGATGATATTTTGTTTAAATCACATAAAGGAAAAGGGGATGATGAACGTCAAAATATTGTTAAATTCGATGATTTTTCGTACGAAACAAAATGCAAGAAAACTTGCTTAAAATGCAATATTATGCGAAATTCTGAGATTTGAAGGCCAAATCACATATCGTAATACTACATGAAATAGTATCAAAATATTGGTAAAAATGAGTATATTTACGTAATATCAAACTACATGATTCCCGTGAAAAAGTCACTATTTTACCATATTTGAGGATTTTAACTACAAATCATTGAGCGAGGTTTCGTATTATTTAGATCTAAGAAAAGACAAATGACAATGTTGTTTCCAATACAAATGATAAAAAAACAATGTGTTTTCATTAGAATTAACTAAAATGTTCTTGATTTTCCGTTTATATTACGGAGGGAAGATATACACGTAAAACCGCTCTAATCCGGCTGAAACGACGATATATGCAATAAAAACCGAACTTCTCCCCCTTTCAATATCTTACTCAGTATTTTAACGAGAAACAAATAGATGATTGAAAATGAAGTATTTAAGGTTATTATCTAATCAATTATGTATTTGCATAGTTTTTATCGTATATATAATGAATTAATACCCATAAACAGAAAATTCACAAAAATCGTGGAAAAACGGCAAAATATGGCCTAATTCGATGATATTTTGTTTAAATCACATAAAGGAAAAGTGGATGATAAACGTCAAAATATTGCTAAATTCGATGATTTTTCGTACGAAACAAAATGCAAGAAAACTTGCTTAAAATGCAATATTATGCGAAATTCTGAGATTTGAAGGCCAAATCACATATCGTAATACAACATGAAATAGTATCGAAATATTGGTAAAAATGAATATATTTGCGTAATATCAAACTACATGATTAACGTGAAAAAGTCACTATTTTACCATATTTGAGGATTTTACCTTCAAATCATAGAGCAAGGTTTCGTATTATTTAGATCCAAGAAAAGACATATGACAATGTTGTTTTCAATACAAATGATAAAAAAACAATGTGTTTTCATTAGAATTAACTAAAATGTTCTTGATTTTCCGTTTATATTACCGAGGGAAGATGTACACGTAAAACCGCTCTAATCCGGCTGAAACGTTGATATATGCAATAAAAACCGAACTTCTCCCCTTTTCAATATCTTACTCAGTATTTTAACGAGAAACAAATAGATGATTGAAAATGAAGTATTTAAGGTTATCATCTAATCAATTATGTGTTTGCATCATTTTTATCGTATATATATGAATTAATACCCATAGACTGAAAATTCACAAAAACGTGGAAAACGGCAAAATATTGCCTAATTCGATGATATTTTGTTTAAATCACATAAAGGAAAAGGGGATGATAAACGTCAAAATATTGCTAAATTCGATGATTTTTCGTACGAAACAAAATGCAAGAAAACTTGCTTAAAATGCAATATTATGCGAAATTCTGAGATTTGAAGGCCAAATCACATATCGTAATACTACATGAAATAGTATCAAAATATTGGTAAAAATGAGTATATTTACGTAATATCAAACTACATGATTCCCGTGAAAAAGTCACTATTTAACCATATATGAGGATTTTAACTACAAATCATTGAGCGAGGTTTCGTAATATTTAGATCTAAGAAAAGACATATGACAATGTTGTTTCAATACAAATGATAAAAAAACAATGTGTTTTCATTAGAATTAACTAAAATGTTCTTGAATTCCGGTTAATATTACCGAGGGAATATGTACACGTAAAACTGCTCTAATCCGGCTGAAACGTCGATATATGCAATAAAAACCGAACTTCTCCCGTTTTCAATATCTTACTCAGTATTTTAACGAGGAACAAATAGATGATTGAAAATGAAGTATTTAAGGTTATTATCTAATCAATTATGTGTTTGCATCGTTTTTATCTTATATATATGAATTAATACCCATAGACTGAAAATTCACAAAAACGTGGAAAACGGCAAAATATTGCCTAATTCGATGATATTTTGTTTAAATCACAAAAAGGAAAAGGGGATGATAAACGTCAAAATATTGCTAAATTCGATGATTTTTCGTACGAAACAAAATGCAAGAAAACTTGCTTAAAATGCAATATTATGCGCAATTCTGTGGTTTGAAGGCCAAATCACATATCGTGATACTACATGAAATAGTATCGAAATATTGGTAAAAATGAATATATATACGTAATATCAAACTACATGAAAAACGTGAAAAAGTCACTATTTAACTATATTTGAGGATTTTAACTTCAAATCATTGAGCGAGGTTTCGTATTATTTAGATCCAATAAAAGACATATGACAATGTTGTTTCCAATACAAATGTTAAAAAACAGTGTGTTTTCATTAGAATTAACTAAAATGTTCTTGAATTTCCGTTTATATTACCGAGGGAAGATATACACGTAAAACCGCTCTAATCCGGCTGAAACGTCGATATATGCAATAAAAACCGAACTTCTCCCCTTTTCAATATCTTACTCAGTATTTTAACGAGAAACAAATAGATGATTGAAAATGAAGTATTTAAGGTTATCATCTAATCAATTATGTGTTTGCATCATTTTATCGTATATATATGAATTAATACCAATAGACTGAAAATTCACAAGAACGTGGAAAACGGCAAAATATTGCCTAATTCGATGATATTTTGTTTAAATCACATAAAGGAAAAGGGGATGATAAACGTCAAAATATTGCTAAATTCGATGATTTTTCGTACGAAACAAAATGCAAGAAAACTTGCTTAAAATGCAATATTATGCGAAATTCTGAGATTCGAAGGCCAAATCACATATCGTGATACTACATGAAATAGTATCAAAATATTGGTAAAAATGAATATATTTGCGTAATATCAAACTACATGATTAACGTGAAAAAGTCACTATTTTACCATATTTGAGGATTTTACCTTCAAATCATAGAGCGAGGTTTCGTATTATTTAGATCCAAGAAAAGACATATGACAATGTTGTTTCCAATACAAATGATAAAAAGCAATGTGTTTTCATTAGAATTTACTAAAATGTTTTTGATTTTCCGTTTATATTACCGAGGGAAGATGCACACGTAAACCGCTCTAATCCGGCTGAAACGTCGATATATGCAATAAAAACCGAACTTCTCTCGTTTTCAATATCTTACTCAGTATTTTAACGAGGAACAAATAGATGATTGAAAATGAAGTATTTAAGGTTATTATCTAATCAATTATGTGTTTGCATCATTTTTATCGTATATATATGAATTATTACCCATAGACTGAAAATTCACAAAAACGTGGAAAACGGCAAAATATTGCCTAATTCGATGATATTTTGTTTAAATCACAAAAAGGAAAAGGGGATGATAAACATCAAAATATTGCTAAATTCGGTGATTTTCCGTACGAAACAAAATGCAAGAAAACTTGCTTAAAATGCAATATTATGCGAAATTCTGTGATTTGAAGACCAAATCACATATCGTGATTCTACATGAAATAGTATCGAAATATTGGTAAAAATTAATATATTTACGTAATATCAAACTACATGAAAAACGTGAAAAAGTCACTATTTAACCATATTTGAGGATTTTAACTTCAAATCATACAGCAAGGTTTCGTATTATTTAGATCCAAGAAAAGACATATGACAATGTTGTTTCTAATGCAAATGATAAAAATCAATGTGTTTTCATTAGAATTAACTAAAATGTTACTGATTTTCCGTTTATATTACCGATGGAAGATGTATACGGAAACCGCTCTATTCCGGCTGAAACGTCGATATATGCAATAAAAACAGAACTTCTCCCCTTTTCAACATCTTACTCAGTATTTTAACGAAAAAGAAATAGTTGATTGAAAATGAAGTATTTAAGGTTATTATCTAATCAATATGTGTTTGCATCATTTTTATCGTATATATAATGAATTAATACCCATAAACTGAAAATTCACAAAAACGTGGAAAAACGGCAAAATATTGCCTAATTCGATGATATTTTGTTTAAATCACATAAAGGAAAAGGGGATGATGAACGTCAAAATATTGTTAAATTCGATGATTTTTCGTACGAAACAAAATGCAAGAAAACTTGCTTAAAATGCAATATTATGCGAAATTCTGAGATTTGAAGGCCAAATCACATATCGTAATACTACATGAAATAGTATCAAAATATTGGTAAAAATGAGTATATTTACATAATATCAAACTACATGATTCCCGTGAAAAAGTCACTATTTTACCATATATGAGGATTTTAACTACAAATCATTGAGCGAGGTTCCGTAATATTTAGATCTAAGAAAAGACATATGACAATGTTGTTTCAATACAAATGATAAAAAAACAATGTGTTTTCATTAGAATTAACTAAAATGTTCTTGAATTCCGGTTAATATTACCGAGGGAATATGTACACGTAAAACTGCTCTAATCCGGCTGAAACGTCGATATATGCAATAAAAACCGAAGTTCTCCCCCTTTCAATATCTTACTCAGTATTTTAACGAGAAACAAATAGATGATTGAAAATTAAGTATTTAAGGTTATTATCTAATCAATTATGTGTTTGCATCATTTTTATCGTATATATAATGAATTAATACCCAAAAACTGAAAATTCACAAAAACGTGGAAAAACGGCAAAATATTGCCTAATTCGATGATATTTTGTTTAAATCACATAAAGGAAAAGGGGATGATAAACGTCAAAATATTGCTAAGTTCGATGATTTTTCGTACGAAACAAAATGCAAGAAAACTTGCTTAAAATGCAATATTATGCGAAATTCTGAGATTTCAAGGCCAAATCACATATCGTAATACTAAATGAAATAGTATCGAAATATTGGTAAAAATGAATATATTTACGTAACATCAAACTACATGATTAACGTGAAAAAGTCACTATTTTACCATATTTGAGGATTTTAACTTCAAATCATTGAGCTAGGTTTCGTATTATTTAGATCCAAGAAAAGACATATGACAATGTTGTTTCCAATGCAAATGATAAAAAGCAATGTGCTTTCATTAGAATTTACTAAAATGTTTTTGATTTTCCGTTTATATTACCGAAGGAAGATGTACACGTAAACCGCTCTAATCCGGCTGAAACGTCGATATATGCAATAAAAACCGAACTTCTCCCGTTTTCAATATCCTACTCAGTATTTTAACGAGGAACAAATAGATGATTGAAAATGAAGTATTTAAGGTTATTATCTAATCAATTATGTGTTTGCATCATTTTTATCGTATATATATGAATTAATACCCATAGACTGAAAATTCACAAAAACGTGGAAAACGGCAAAATATTGCCTAATTCGATGATATTTTGTTTAAATCACAAAAAGGAAAAGGGGATGATAAACGTCAAAATATTGCTAAATTCGATGATTTTTCGTACGAAACAAAATGCAAGAAAACTTGCTTAAAATGCAATATTATGCGCAATTCTGTGGTTTGAAGGCCAAATCACATATCGTGATACTACATGAAATAGTATCGAAATATTGGTAAAAATGAATATATATACGTAATATCAAACTACATGAAAAACGTGAAAAAGTCACTATTTAACTATATTTGAGGATTTTAACTTCAAATCATACAGCAAGGTTTCGTATTATTTAGATCCAAGAAAAGACATATGACAATGTTGATTCCAATGCAAATGATAAAAATCAATGTGTTTTCATTAGAATTAACTAAAATGTTCTTGATTTTCCGTTTATATTACGGAGGGAAGATATACAAGTAAAACCGCTCTAATCCGGCTGAAACGTCGATATATGCAATAAAAACCAAACTTCTCCCCCTTTCAATATCATACTCAGTATTTTAACGAGAAACAAATAGATGATTGAAAATGAAGTATTTAAGGTTATTATCTAATCAATTATGTGTTTGCATAATTTTTATCGTATATATAATGAATTAATACCCATAAACTGAAAATTCACAAAAACGTGGAAAAACGGCAAAATATTGCCTAATTCGATGATATTTTGTTTAAATCACATAAATAAAAAGGGGATGATGAACGTCAAAATATTGCTAAATTCGATGATTTTTCGTACGAAACAAAATGCAAGAAAACTTGCTTAAAATGCAATATTATGCGAAATTCTGAGATTTGAAGGCCAAATCACATATCGTAATACTACATGAAATAGTATCAAAATATTGGTAAAAATGAGTATATTTACGTAATATCAAACTACATGATTAACGTGAAAAAGTCACTATTTTACCAAATTTGAGGATTTTAACTTCAAATCATTGAGCGAGGTTTCGTATTATTTAGATCCAATAAAAGACATATGACAATGTTGTTTCCAATACAAATGTTAAAAAACAGTGTGTTTTCATTAGAATTAACTAAAATGTTCTTGAATTTCCGTTTATATTACCGAGGGAAGATATACACGTAAAACCGCTCTAATCCGGCTGAAACGTCGATATATGCAATAAAAACCGAACTTCTCCCCTTTTCAATATCTTACTCAGTATTTTAACGAGAAACAAATAGATGATTGAAAATGAAGTATTTAAGGTTATCATCTAATCAATTATGTGTTTGCATCATTTTATCGTATATATATGAATTAATACCAATAGACTGAAAATTCACAAGAACGTGGAAAACGGCAAAATATTGCCTAATTCGATGATATTTTGTTTAAATCACATAAAGGAAAAGGGGATGATAAACGTCAAAATATTGCTAAATTCGATGATTTTTCGTACGAAACAAAATGCAAGAAAACTTGCTTAAAATGCAATATTATGCGAAATTCTGAGATTCGAAGGCCAAATCACATATCGTGATACTACATGAAATAGTATCAAAATATTGGTAAAAATGAATATATTTGCGTAATATCAAACTACATGATTAACGTGAAAAAGTCACTATTTTACCATATTTGAGGATTTTACCTTCAAATCATAGAGCGAGGTTTCGTATTATTTAGATCCAAGAAAAGACATATGACAATGTTGTTTCCAATACAAATGATAAAAAGCAATGTGTTTTCATTAGAATTTACTAAAATGTTTTTGATTTTCCGTTTATATTACCGAGGGAAGATGCACACGTAAACCGCTCTAATCCGGCTGAAACGTCGATATATGCAATAAAAACCGAACTTCTCTCGTTTTCAATATCTTACTCAGTATTTTAACGAGGAACAAATAGATGATTGAAAATGAAGTATTTAAGGTTATTATCTAATCAATTATGTGTTTGCATCATTTTTATCGTATATATATGAATTATTACCCATAGACTGAAAATTCACAAAAACGTGGAAAACGGCAAAATATTGCCTAATTCGATGATATTTTGTTTAAATCACAAAAAGGAAAAGGGGATGATAAACATCAAAATATTGCTAAATTCGGTGATTTTCCGTACGAAACAAAATGCAAGAAAACTTGCTTAAAATGCAATATTATGCGAAATTCTGTGATTTGAAGACCAAATCACATATCGTGATTCTACATGAAATAGTATCGAAATATTGGTAAAAATTAATATATTTACGTAATATCAAACTACATGAAAAACGTGAAAAAGTCACTATTTAACCATATTTGAGGAATTTAACTTCAAATCATACAACAAGGTTTCGTATTATTTAGATCCAAGAAAAGACATATGACAATGTTGTTTCCAATGCAAATGATAAAAATCAATGTGTTTTCATTAGAATTAACTAAAATGTTACTGATTTTCCGTTTATATTACCGATGGAAGATGTATACGGAAACCGCTCTATTCCGGCTGAAACGTCGATATATGCAATAAAAACAGAACTTCTCCCCTTTTCAACATCTTACTCAGTATTTTAACGAAAAAGAAATAGTTGATTGAAAATGAAGTATTTAAGGTTATTATCTAATCAATATGTGTTTGCATCATTTTTATCGTATATATAATGAATTAATACCCATAAACTGAAAATTCACAAAAACGTGGAAAAACGGCAAAATATTGCCTAATTCGGTGATATTTTGTTTAAATCACATAAAGGAAAAGGGGATGATGAACGTCAAAATATTGTTAAATTCGATGATTTTTCGTACGAAACAAAATGCAAGAAAACTTGCTTAAAATGCAATATTATGCGAAATTCTGAGATTTGAAGGCCAAATCACATATCGTAATACTACATGAAATAGTATCAAAATATTGGTAAAAATGAGTATATTTACGTAATATCAAACTACATGATTCCCGTGAAAAAGTCACTATTTTACCATATTTGAGGATTTTAACTACAAATCATTGAGCGAGGTTTCGTATTATTTAGATCCAAGAAAAGACAAATGACAATGTTGTTTCCAATACAAATGATAAAAAAACAATGTGTTTTCATTAGAATTAACTAAAATGTTCTTGATTTTCCGTTTATATTACGGAGGGAAGATATACACGTAAAACCGCTCTAATCCGGCTGAAACGACGATATATGCAATAAAAACCGAACTTCTCCCCCTTTCAATATCTTACTCAGTATTTTAACGAGAAACAAATAGATGATTGAAAATGAAGTATTTAAGGTTATTATCTAATCAATTATGTATTTGCATAGTTTTTATCGTATATATAATGAATTAATACCCATAAACAGAAAATTCACAAAAATCGTGGAAAAACGGCAAAATATGGCCTAATTCGATGATATTTTGTTTAAATCACATAAAGGAAAAGTGGATGATAAACGTCAAAATATTGCTAAATTCGATGATTTTTCGTACGAAACAAAATGCAAGAAAACTTGCTTAAAATGCAATATTATGCGAAATTCTGAGATTTGAAGGCCAAATCACATATCGTAATACAACATGAAATAGTATCGAAATATTGGTAAAAATGAATATATTTGCGTAATATCAAACTACATGATTAACGTGAAAAAGTCACTATTTTACCATATTTGAGGATTTTACCTTCAAATCATAGAGCAAGGTTTCGTATTATTTAGATCCAAGAAAAGACATATGACAATGTTGTTTTCAATACAAATGATAAAAAACAATGTGTTTTCATTAGAATTAACTAAAATGTTCTTGATTTTCCGTTTATATTACCGAGGGAAGATGTACACGGAAAACCGCTCTAATCCGGCTGAAACGTTGATATATGCAATAAAAACCGAACTTCTCCCCTTTTCAATATCTTACTCAGTATTTTAACGAGAAACAAATAGATGATTGAAAATGAAGTATTTAAGGTTATCATCTAATCAATTATGTGTTTGCATCATTTTTATCGTATATATATGAATTAATACCCATAGACTGAAAATTCACAAAAACGTGGAAAACGGCAAAATATTGCCTAATTCGATGATATTTTGTTTAAATCACATAAAGGAAAAGGGGATGATAAACGTCAAAATATTGCTAAATTCGATGATTTTTCGTACGAAACAAAATGCAAGAAAACTTGCTTAAAATGCAATATTATGCGAAATTCTGAGATTTGAAGGCCAAATCACATATCGTAATACTACATGAAATAGTATCAAAATATTGGTAAAAATGAGTATATTTACGTAATATCAAACTACATGATTCCCGTGAAAAAGTCACTATTTTACCATATATGAGGATTTTAACTACAAATCATTGAGCGAGGTTTCGTAATATTTAGATCTAAGAAAAGACATATGACAATGTTGTTTCAATACAAATGATAAAAAACAATGTGTTTTCATTAGAATTAACTAAAATGTTCTTGAATTCCGGTTAATATTACCGAAGGAATATGTACACGTAAAACTGCTCTAATCCGGCTGAAACGTCGATATATGCAATAAAAACCGAAGTTCTCCCCCTTTCAATATCTTACTCAGTATTTTAACGAGAAACAAATAGATGATTGAAAATTAAGTATTTAAGGTTATTATCTAATCAATTATGTGTTTGCATCATTTTTATCGTATATATAATGAATTAATACCCTAAAACTGAAAATTCACAAAAACGTGGAAAAACGGCAAAATATTGCCTAATTCGATGATATTTTGTTTAAATCACATAAAGGAAAAGGGGATGATAAACGTCAAAATATTGCTAATTTCGATGATTTTTCGTACGAAACAAAATGCAAGAAAACTTGCTTAAAATGCAATATTATGCGAAATTCTGAGATTTCAAGGCCAAATCACATATCGTAATACTAAATGAAATAGTATCGAAATATTGGTAAAAATGAATATATATACGTAATATCAAACTACATGAAAAACGTGAAAAAGTCACTATTTAACTATATTTGAGGATTTTAACTTCAAATCATACAGCAAGGTTTCGTATTATTTAGATCCAAGAAAAGACATATGACAATGTTGATTCCAATGCAAATGATAAAAATCAATGTGTTTTCATTAGAATTAACTAAAATGTTCTTGATTTTCCGTTTATATTACGGAGGGAAGATATACAAGTAAAACCGCTCTAATCCGGCTGAAACGTCGATATCTGCAATAAAAACCAAACTTCTCCCCCTTTCAATATCATACTCAGTATTTTAACGAGAAACAAATAGATGATTGAAAATGAAGTATTTAAGGTTATTATCTAATCAATTATGTGTTTGCATCATTTTTATCGTATATATAATGAATTAATACCCATAAACTGAAAATTCACAAAAACGTGGAAAAACGGCAAAATATTGCCTAATTCGATGATATTTTGTTTAAATCACATAAATAAAAAGGGGATGATGAACGTCAAAATATTGCTAAATTCGATGATTTTTCGTACGAAACAAAATGCAAGAAAACTTGCTTAAAATGCAATATTATGCGAAATTCTGAGATTTGAAGGCCAAATCACATATCGTAATACTACATGAAATAGTATCAAAATATTGGTAGAAATGAGTATATTTACGTAATATCAAACTACATGATTAACGTGAAAAAGTCACTATTTTACCAAATTTGAGGATTTTAACTTCAAATCATTGAGCGAGGTTTCGTATTATTTAGATCCAATAAAAGACATATGACAATGTTGTTTCCAATACAAATGTTAAAAAACAGTGTGTTTTCATTAGAATTAACTAAAATGTTCTTGAATTTCCGTTTATATTACCGAGGGAAGATATACACGTAAACCGCTCTAATCCGGCTGAAACGTCGATATATGCAATAAAAACCGAACTTCTCCCCTTTTCAATATCTTACTCAGTATTTTAACGAGAAACAAATAGATGATTGAAAATGAAGTATTTAAGGTTATCATCTAATCAATTATGTGTTTGCATCATTTTATCGTATATATATGAATTAATTACCAATAGACTGAAAATTCACAAAAACGTGGAAAACGGCAAAATATTGCCTAATTCGATGATATTTTGTTTAAATCACATAAAGGAAAAGGGGATGATAAACGTCAAAATATTGCTAAATTCGATGATTTTTCGTACGAAACAAAATGCAAGAAAACTTGCTTAAAATGCAATATTATGCGAAATTCTGAGATTCGAAGGCCAAATCACATATCGTGATACTACATGAAATAGTATCAAAATATTGGTAAAAATGAATATATTTGCGTAATATCAAACTACATGATTAACGTGAAAAAGTCACTATTTTACCATATTGAGGATTTTAACTTCAAATCATACGAGCGAGGTTTCGTATTATTTAGATCCAAGAAAAGACATATGACAATGTTGTTTCCAATGCAAATGATAAAAAGCAATGTGTTTTCATTAGAGTTAACTAAAATGTTTACTGATTTTCCGTTTATATTACCGATGGAAGATGTATACGGAAACCGCTCTATTCCGGCTGAAACGTCGATATATGCAATAAAAACAGAACTTCTCCCGTTTTCAATATCTTACTCAGTATTTTAACGAGAAAGAAATAGATTGATTGAAAATGAAGTATTTAAGGTTATTATCTAATCAATTATGTGTTTGCATCATTTTTATCGTATATATAATGAATTATTACCCATAGACTTGAAAATTAACAAAAACGTGGAAAAACGGCAAAATATTGCCTAATTCGATGATATTTTGTTTAAATCACATAAAGGAAAAAGGGGATGATAAACAGTCAAAATATTGCTAAATTCGGATGATTTTTCCGTACGAAACAAAATGCAAGAAAACTTGCTTAAAATGCAATATTATTCGAAATTCTGAGATATGAAGGACCAAATCACATATCGTAATACTACATGAAATAGTATCGAAATATTGGTAAAAATGAGTATATTTACGTAATATCAAACTACATGATAAACGTGAAAAAGTCACTATTTACCATAGTTGAGGATTTTAACTTCAAATCATACAGCAAGGTTTCGTATTATTTAGATCCAAGAAAAGACATATGACAATGTTGTTTCCAATACAAATGATAAAAATCAATGTGTTTTCATTAGAAGTTAACTAAAATGTTACTTGATTTTCCGTTTATATTACGGATGGAAGATTATACAAGTAAAACCGCTGTAATCCGGCTGAAACGTCGATATATGCAATAAAAACCGAACTTCTCCCCTTTTCAATATCTTACTCAGTATTTTAACGAGAAACAAATAGATGATTGAAAATGAAGTATTTAAGGTTATTATCTAATCAATTATGTGTTTGCATCATTTTTATCGTATATATAATGAATTAATACCCATAAACTGAAAATTCAAAAAAACGTGGAAAAACGGCAAAATATTGCCTAATTCGATGATATTTTGTTTAAATCACATAAAGGAAAAGGGGATGATGAACGTCAAAATATTGCTAAATTCGATGATTTTTCGTACGAAACAAAATGCAAGAAAACTTGCTTAAAATGCAATATTATGCGAAATTCTGAGATTTGAAGGCCCAATCACATATCGTAATACTACATGAAATAGTATCAAAATATTGGTAAAAATGAGTATATTTACGAAATATCAAACTACATGATTCCCGTGAAAAAGTCACTATTTTACCATATTTGAGGATTTTAACTACAAATCAATGAGCGAGGTTTCGTATTATTTAGATCTAAGAAAAGACAAATGACAATGTTGTTTCCAATACAAATGATAAAAAACAATGTGTTTTCATTAGAATTAACTAAAATGTTCTTGATTTTCCGTTTATATTACGGAGGGAAGATATACACGTAAAACTGCTCTAATCCGGCTGAAACGTCGATATATGCAATAAAAACCGAACTTCTCCCCCTTTCAATATCTTACTCAGTATTTTAACGAGAAACAAATAGATGATTGAAAATGAAGTATTTAGGGTTATTATCTAATCAATTATGTATTTGCATCATTTTTATCGTATATATAATGAATTAATACTCATAAACAGAAAATTCACAAAAATCGTAGAAAAACGGCAAAATATGGCCTAATTCGATGATATTTTGTTTAAATCACATAAAGGAAAAGGGGATGATAAACGTAAAAATATTGCTAAATTCGATGATTTTTCGTACGAAATAAAATGCAAGAAAACTTGCTTAAAATGCAATATTATGCAAAATTCTGAGATTTGAAGGCCAAATCACATATCGTAATACAACATGAAATAGTATCGAAATATTGGTAAAAATTAATATATTTACGTAATATCAAACTACATGATTAACGTGAAAAAGTCACTATTTTACCAAATTTGAGGATTTTAACTTCAAATCATTGAGCGAGGTTTCGTATTATTTAGATCCAAGAAAAGACATGACAATGTTGTTTCCAATACAAATGATAAAAAACAGTGTGTTTTCATTAGAATTAACTAAAATGTTCTTGAATTTCCGTTTATATTACCGAAGGAAGATGTACACGTAAAACTGCTCTAATCCGGCTGAAACGTCGATATATGCAATAAAAACCGAACTTCTCCCCTTTTCAATATCTTACTCGGTATTTTAACGAGAAACAAATAGATGATTGAAAATGAAGTATTTAAGGTTATCATCTAATCAATTATGTGTTTGCATCATTTTATCGTATATATATGAATTAATACCAATAGACTGAAAATTCACAAAAACGTGGAAAACGGCAAAATATTGCCTAATTCGATGATATTTTGTTTAAATCACATAAAGGAAAAGGGGATGATAAACGTCAAAATATTGCTAAATTCGATGATTTTTCGTACGAAACAAAATGCAAGAAAACTTGCTTAAAATGCAATATTATTCGAAATTCTGAGATTTGAAGGCCAAATCACATATCGTAATACTAAATGAAATAGTATCGAAATATTGGTGAAAATGAATATATTTACGGATTTATCAAACTACATGATTAACGTGAAAAAGTCACTATTTTACCATGTTTGAGGATTTTAACTTCAAATCATTGAGCGAGGTTTCGTATTATTTAGATCCAAGAATAGACATATGACAATGTTGTTTCCAATACAAATGATAAAAAAACAATGTGTTTTCATTAGAATTAACTAAAATGTTCTTGATTTTCCGTTTATATTACGGAGGGAAGATGTACACGTAAAACCGCTCTAATCCGGCTGAAACGTCGATATATGCAATAAAAACCGAACTTCTCCCCCTTTCAATATCTTACTCAGTATTTTAACGAGAAACAAATAGATGATTGAAAATTAAGTATTTAAGGTTATTATCTAATCAATTATGTGTTTGCATCATTTTTATCGTATATATAATGAATTAATACCCAAAAACTGAAAATTCACAAAAACGTGGAAAAACGGCAAAATATTGCCTAATTCGATGATATTTTGTTTAAATAACATAAAGGAAAAGGGATGATAAACGTCAAAATATTGCTAAATTCGATGATTTTTCGTACGAAACAAAATGCAAGAAAACTTGCTAAAAATGCAATATTATGCGAAATTCTGAGATATCAAGGCCAAATCACATATCGTAATACTAAATGAAATAGTATCGAAATATTGGTAAAAATGAATATATTTACGTAACATCAAACTACATGATTAACGTGAAAAAGTCACTATTTTACCATATTTGAGGATTTTAACTTCAAATCATTGAGCGAGGTTTCGTATTATTTAGATCCAAGAAAAGACATATGACAATGTTGTTTCGAATACAAATGATAAAAATCAATGAGTTTTCATTAGAATTAACTAAAATGTTCCTGATTTTTAGTTTATATTACCGATGGAAGATGTACACAAAAACCGCTCTATTCCGGCTGAAACATCGATATATGCAATAAAAACAGAACTTCTCCCCTTTTCAATATCTTACTCAGTATTTTAACGAAAAAGAAATAGTTGATTGAAAATGAAGTATTTAAGGTTATTATCTAATCAATTATGTGTTTGCATCATTTTTATCGTATATATAATGAATTAATACCCATAAATTGAAAATTCACAAAACGTGGAAAAACGGCAAAATATTGCCTAATTCGATGATATTTTGTTTAAATCACATAAAGAAAAAGGGGATGATAAACGTCAAAATATTGCTAAATTCGATGATTTTTCGTACGAAACAAAATGCAAGAAAACTTGCTTAAAATGCAATATTATTCGAAATTCTGAGATTTGAAGGCCAAATCACATATCGTAATACTACATGAAATAGTATCGAAATATTGGTAAAAATGAGTATATTTACGTAATATCAAACTACATGATTAACATGAAAAAGTCACTATTTTACCATGTTTGAGGATTTTAACTTCTAATCATACAGCAAGGTTTCGTATTATTTAGATCCAAGAAAAGACATATGACAATGTTGTTTCCAATACAAATGATAAAAATCAATGTGTTTTCATTAGAATTAACTAAAATGTTCTTGATTTTCCGTTTATATTACGGAGGGAAGATATACAAGTAAAACCGCTGTAATCCGGCTGAAACGTCGATATATGCAATAAAAACCGAACTTCTCCCCCTTTCAATATCTTACTCAGTATTTTAACGAGAAACAAATAGATGATTGAAAATGAAGTATTTAAGGTTATTATCTAATCAATTATGTGTTTGCATCATTTTTATCGTATATATAATGAATTAATACCCATAAACTGAAAATTCAAAAAAACGTGGAAAAACGGCAAAATATTGCCTAATTCGATGATATTTTGTTTAAATCACATAAAGGAAAGGGGATGATGAACGTCAAAATATTGCTAAATTCGATGATTTTTCGTACGAAACAAAATGCAAGAAAACTTGCTTAAAATGCAATATTATGCGAAATTCTGAGATTTGAAGGCCCAATCACATATCGTAATACTACATGAAATAGTATCAAAATATTGGTAAAAATGAGTATATTTACGAAATATCAAACTACATGATTCCCGTGAAAAAGTCACTATTTTACCATATTTGAGGATTTTAACTACAAATCAATGAGCGAGGTTTCGTATTATTTAGATCTAAGAAAAGACAAATGACAATGTTGTTTCCAATACAAATGATAAAAAAACAATGTGTTTTCATTAGAATTAACTAAAATGTTCTTGATTTTCCGTTTATATTACGGAGGGAAGATATACACGTAAAACTGCTCTAATCCGGCTGAAACGTCGATATATGCAATAAAAACCGAACTTCTCCCCCTTTCAATATCTTACTCAGTATTTTAACGAGAAACAAATAGATGATTGAAAATGAAGTATTTAGGGTTATTATCTAATCAATTATGTATTTGCATCATTTTTATCGTATATATAATGAATTAATACCCATAAACAGAAAATTCACAAAAATCGTAGAAAAACGGCAAAATATGGCCTAATTCGATGATATTTTGTTTAAATCACATAAAGGAAAAGGGGATGATAAACGTAAAAATATTGCTAAATTCGATGATTTTTCGTACGAAATAAAATGCAAGAAAACTTGCTTAAAATGCAATATTATGCGAAATTCTGAGATTTGAAGGCCAAATCACATATCGTAATACAACATGAAATAGTATCGAAATATTGGTAAAAATGAATATATTTACGTAATATCAAACTACATGATTAACGTGAAAAAGTCACTATTTTACCAAATTTGAGGATTTTAACTTCAAATCATTGAGCGAGGTTTCGTATTATTTAGATCCAAGAAAAGACATGACAATGTTGTTTCCAATACAAATGATAAAAAACAGTGTGTTTTCATTAGAATTAACTAAAATGTTCTTGAATTTCCGTTTATATTACCGAAGGAAGATGTACACGTAAAAGTGCTCTAATCCGGCTGAAACGTCGATATATGCAATAAAAACCGAACTTCTCCCCTTTTCAATATCTTACTCGGTATTTTAACGAGAAACAAATAGATGATTGAAAATGAAGTATTTAAGGTTATCATCTAATCAATTATGTGTTTGCATCATTTTATCGTATATATATGAATTAATACCAATAGACTGAAAATTCACAAAAACGTGGAAAACGGCAAAATATTGCCTAATTCGATGATATTTTGTTTAAATCACATAAAGGAAAAGGGGATGATAAACGTCAAAATATTGCTAAATTCGATGATTTTTCGTACGAAACAAAATGCAAGAAAACTTGCTTAAAATGCAATATTATTCGAAATTCTGAGATTTGAAGGCCAAATCACATATCGTAATACTAAATGAAATAGTATCGAAATATTGGTGAAAATGAATATATTTACGGATTTATCAAACTACATGATTAACGTGAAAAAGTCACTATTTTACCATGTTTGAGGATTTTAACTTCAAATCATTGAGCGAGGTTTCGTATTATTTAGATCCAAGAATAGACATATGACAATGTTGTTTCCAATACAAATGATAAAAAAACAATGTGTTTTCATTAGAATTAACTAAAATGTTCTTGATTTTCCGTTTATATTACGGAGGGAAGATGTACACGTAAAACCGCTCTAATCCGGCTGAAACGTCGATATATGCAATAAAAACCGAACTTCTCCCCCTTTCAATATCTTACTCAGTATTTTAACGAGAAACAAATAGATGATTGAAAATTAAGTATTTAAGGTTATTATCTAATCAATTATGTGTTTGCATCATTTTTATCGTATATACAATGAATTAATACCCAAAAACTGAAAATTCACAAAAACGTGGAAAAACGGCAAAATATTGCCTAATTCGATGATATTTTGTTTAGATAACATAAAGGAAAAGGGATGATAAACGTCAAAATATTGCTAAATTCGATGATTTTTCGTACGAAACAAAATGCAAGAAAACTTGCTAAAAATGCAATATTATGCGAAATTCTGAGATATCAAGGCCAAATCACATATCGTAATACTAAATGAAATAGTATCGAAATATTGGTAAAAATGAATATATTTACGTAACATCAAACTACATGATTAACGTGAAAAAGTCACTATTTTACCATATTTGAGGATTTTAACTTCAAATCATTGAGCGAGGTTTCGTATTATTTAGATCCAAGAAAAGACATATGACAATGTTGTTTCGAATACAAATGATAAAAATCAATGAGTTTTCATTAGAATTAACTAAAATGTTCCTGATTTTTAGTTTATATTACCGATGGAAGATGTACACGAAAACCGCTCTATTCCGGCTGAAACATCGATATATGCAATAAAATCAAAACTTCTCCCCCATTCAATATCATACTCAGTATTTTAACGAGAAAGAAATAGTTGTTTGAAAATGAAGTATTTAAGGTTATTATATAATAAATTATGTGTTTGCATCATTTTTATCGTATATATAATTAATTAATACCCATAAACTGAAAATTCACAAAAACGTGGAAAAACGCCAAAATATTGCCTAATTCGATGATATTTTGTTTAAATCACATAAAGGAAAAGGGGATGATAAACGTCAAAATATTGCTAAATTCGATGATTTTTCGTACGAAACAAAATGCAAGAAAACTTGTTTAAAATGCAATATTATGCGAAATTCTGAGATTTGAAGGCCCAATCACATATCGTAATACTACATGAAATAGTATCAAAATATTGGTAAAAATGTGTATATTTACGAAATTTCAAACTACATGATTCCCGTGAAAAAGTCACTATTTTACCATATTTGAGGATTTTAACTACAAATCAATGAGCGAGGTTTCGTATTATTTAGATCTAAGAAAAGACAAATGACAATGTTGTTTCCAATACAAATGATAAAAAAACAATGTGTTTTCATTAGAATTAACTAAAATGTTCTTGATTTTCCGTTTATATTACGGAGGGAAGATATACACGTAAAACTGCTCTAATCCGGCTGAAACGTCGATATATGCAATAAAAACCGAACTTCTCCCCCTTTCAATATCTTACTCAGTATTTTAACGAGAAACAAATAGATGATTGAAAATGAAGTATTTAGGGTTATTATCTAATCAATTATGTATTTGCATCATTTTTATCGTATATATAATGAATTAATACCCATAAACAGAAAATTCACAAAAATCGTAGAAAAACGGCAAAATATGGCCTAATTCGATGATATTTTGTTTAAATCACATAAAGGAAAAGGGGATGATAAACGTAAAAATATTGCTAAATTCGATGATTTTTCGTACGAAATAAAATGCAAGAAAACTTGCTTAAAATGCAATATTATGCGAAATTCTGAGATTTGAAGGCCAAATCACATATCGTAATACAACATGAAATAGTATCGAAATATTGGTAAAAATGAATATATTTACGTAATATCAAACTACATGATTAACGTGAAAAAGTCACTATTTTACCAAATTTGAGGATTTTAACTTCAAATCATTGAGCGAGGTTTCGTTTTATTTAGATCCAAGAAAAGACATGACAATGTTGTTTCCAATACAAATGATAAAAAACAGTGTGTTTTCATTAGAATTAACTAAAATGTTCTTGAATTTCCGTTTATATTACCGAAGGAAGATGTACACGTAAAACTGCTCTAATCCGGCTGAAACGTCGATATATGCAATAAAAACCGAACTTCTCCCCTTTTCAATATCTTACTCGGTATTTTAACGAGAAACAAATAGATGATTGAAAATGAAGTATTTAAGGTTATCATCTAATCAATTATGTGTTTGCATCATTTTATCGTATATATATGAATTAATACCAATAGACTGAAAATTCACAAAAACGTGGAAAACGGCAAAATATTGCCTAATTCGATGATATTTTGTTTAAATCACATAAAGGAAAAGGGGATGATAAACGTCAAAATATTGCTAAATTCGATGATTTTTCGTACGAAACAAAATGCAAGAAAACTTGCTTAAAATGCAATATTATTCGAAATTCTGAGATTTGAAGGCCAAATCACATATCGTAATACTAAATGAAATAGTATCGAAATATTGGTGAAAATGAATATATTTACGGATTTATCAAACTACATGATTAACGTGAAAAAGTCACTATTTTACCATGTTTGAGGATTTTAACTTCAAATCATTGAGCGAGGTTTCGTATTATTTAGATCCAAGAATAGACATATGACAATGTTGTTTCCAATACAAATGATAAAAAAACAATGTGTTTTCATTAGAATTAACTAAAATGTTCTTGATTTTCCGTTTATATTACGGAGGGAAGATGTACACGTAAAACCGCTCTAATCCGGCTGAAACGTCGATATATGCAATAAAAACCGAACTTCTCCCCCTTTCAATATCTTACTCAGTATTTTAACGAGAAACAAATAGATGATTGAAAATTAAGTATTTAAGGTTATTATCTAATCAATTATGTGTTTGCATCATTTTTATCGTATATATAATGAATTAATACCCAAAAACTGAAAATTCACAAAAACGTGGAAAAACGGCAAAATATTGCCTAATTCGATGATATTTTGTTTAAATAACATAAAGGAAAAGGGATGATAAACGTCAAAATATTGCTAAATTCGATGATTTTTCGTACGAAACAAAATGCAAGAAAACTTGCTAAAAATGCAATATTATGCGAAATTCTGAGATATCAAGGCCAAATCACATATCGTAATACTAAATGAAATAGTATCGAAATATTGGTAAAAATGAATATATTTACGTAACATCAAACTACATGATTAACGTGAAAAAGTCACTATTTTACCATATTTGAGGATTTTAACTTCAAATCATTGAGCGAGGTTTCGTATTATTTAGATCCAAGAAAAGACATATGACAATGTTGTTTCGAATACAAATGATAAAAATCAATGAGTTTTCATTAGAATTAACTAAAATGTTCCTGATTTTTAGTTTATATTACCGATGGAAGATGTACACGAAAACCGCTCTATTCCGGCTGAAACATCGATATATGCAATAAAATCAAAACTTCTCCCCCATTCAATATCATACTCAGTATTTTAACGAGAAAGAAATAGTTGTTTGAAAATGAAGTATTTAAGGTTATTATATAATAAATTATGTGTTTGCATCATTTTTATCGTATATATAATTAATTAATACCCATAAACTGAAAATTCACAAAAACGTGGAAAAACGCCAAAATATTGCCTAATTCGATGATATTTTGTTTAAATCACATAAAGGAAAAGGGGATGATAAACGTCAAAATATTGCTAAATTCGATGATTTTTCGTACGAAACAAAATGCAAGAAAACTTGCTTAAAATGCAATATTATGCGAAATTCTGAGATATCAAGGCCAAATCACATATCGTAATACTAAATGAAATAGTATCGAAATATTGGTAAAAATGAATATATTTACGAAACATCAAACTACATGATTAACGTGAAAAAGTCACTATTTTACCATATTTGAGGATTTTAACTTCAAATCATTGAGCGAGGTTTCGTATTATTTAGATCCAAGAAAAGACATATGACAATGTTGTTTCCAATGCAAATGATAAAAAGCAATGTGTTTTCATTAGAATTTACTAAAATGTTTTTGATTTTCCGTTTATATTACCGAGGGAAGATGTACACGTAAACCGCTCTAATCCGGCTGAAACGTCGATATATGCAATAAAAACCGAACTTCTCCCGTTTTCAATATCTTACTCAGTATTTTAACGAGGAACAAACCGATGATTGAAAATGAAGTATTTAAGGTTATTATCTAATCAATCATGTGTTTGCATCATTTTTATCGTATATATATGAATTAATACCCATAGACTGAAAATTCACAAAAACGTGGAAAACGGCAAAATATTGCCTAATTCGATGATATTTTGTTTAAATCACAAAAAGGAAAATGGGATGATAAACGTCAAAATTTTGCTAAATTCGATGATTTTTCGTACGAAACAAAATGCAAGAAAACTTGCTTAAAATGCAATATTATGCGAAATTCTGTGATTTGAAGGCCAAATCACATATCGTGATACTACATGAAATAGTATCGAAATATTGGTAAAAATGAATATATATACGTAATATCAAACTACATGAAAAACGTGAAAAAAGTCACTATTTAACTATATTTGAGGATTTTAACTTCAAATCATACAGAAAGGTTTCGTATTATTTAGATCCAAGAAAAGACATATGACAATGTTGTTTCCAATGCAAATGATAAAAATCAATGTGTTTTCATTAGAATTAACTAAAATGTTGCTGATTTTCCGTTTATATTACCGATGGAAGATGTATACGAAAACCGCTCTATTCCGGCTGAAACGTCGATATATGCAATAAAAACAGAACTTCTCCCCTTTTCAATATCTTACTCAGTATTTTAACGAAAAAGAAATAGTTGATTGAAAATGAAGTATTTAAGGTTATAATCTAATCAATTATGTGTTTGCATCATTTTTTTCGTATATATATGAATTAATACCAATAGACTGAAAATTCACAAAAACGTGGAAAACGGCAAAATATTGCCTAATTCGATGATATTTTGTTTAAATCACATAAAGGAAAAGGGGATGATAAACGTCAAAATATTGCTAAATTCGATGATTTTTCGTACGAAACAAAATGCAAGAAAACTTGCTTAAAATGCAATATTATTCGAAATTCTGAGATTTGAAGGCCAAATCACATATCGTAATACTAAATGAAATAGTATCGAAATATTGGTGAAAATGAATATATTTACGGATTTATCAAACTACATGATTAACGTGAAAAAGTCACTATTTTACCATGTTTGAGGATTTTAACTTCAAATCATTGAGCGAGGTTTCGTATTATTTAGATCCAAGAATAGACATATGACAATGTTGTTTCCAATACAAATGATAAAAAAACAATGTGTTTTCATTAGAATTAACTAAAATGTTCTTGATTTTCCGTTTATATTACGGAGGGAAGATGTACACGTAAAACCTCTCTAATCCGGCTGAAACGTCGATATATGCAATAAAAACCGAACTTCTCCCCCTTTCAATATCTTACTCAGTATTTTAACGAGAAACAAATAGATGATTGAAAATGAAGTATTTAAGGTTATCATCTAATCAATTATGTGTTTGCATCATTTTATCGTATATATATGAATTAATACCAATAGACTGAAAATTCACAAAAACGTGAAAAAGGCAAAATATTGCCTAATTCGATGATATTTTGTTTAAATCACATAAAGGAAAAGGGGATGATAAACGTCAAAATATTGCTAAATTCGATGATTTTTCGTACGAAACAAAATGCAAGAAAACTTGCTTAAAATGCAATATTATTCGAAATTCTGAGATTTGAAGGCCAAATCACATATCGTAATACTAAATGAAATAGTATCGAAATATTGGTGAAAATGAATATATTTACGGATTTATCAAACTACATGATTAACGTGAAAAAGTCACTATTTTACCATGTTTGAGGATTTTAACTTCAAATCATTGAGCGAGGTTTCGTATTATTTAGATCCAAGAATAGACATATGACAATGTTGTTTCCAATACAAATGATAAAAAAACAATGTGTTTTCATTAGAATTAACTAAAATGTTCTTGATTTTCCGTTTATATTACGGAGGGAAGATGTACACGTAAAACCGCTCTAATCCGGCTGAAACGTCGATATATGCAATAAAAACCGAACTTCTCCCCCTTTCAATATCTTACTCAGTATTTTAACGAGAAACAAATAGATGATTGAAAATGAAGTATTTAAGGTTATTATCTAATCAATTATGTGTTTGCATCATTTTTATCGTATATATAATGAATTAATACCCAAAAACTGAAAATTCACAAAAACGTGGAAAAACGGCAAAATATTGCCTAATTCGATGATATTTTGTTTAAATAACATAAAGGAAAAGGGATGATAAACGTCAAAATATTGCTAAATTCGATGATTTTTCGTACGAAACAAAATGCAAGAAAACTTGCTTAAAATGCAATATTATGCGAAATTCTGAGATATCAAGGCCAAATCACATATCGTAATACTAAATGAAATAGTATCGAAATATTGGTAAAAATGAATATATTTACGTAACATCAAACTACATGATTAACGTGAAAAAGTCACTATTTTACCATATTTGAGGATTTTAACTTCAAATCATTGAACGAGGTTTCGTATTATTTAGATCCAAGAAAAGACATATGACAGTGTTGTTTCCAATACAAATGATAAAAAGCAATGTGTTTTCATTAGAATTTACTAAAATGTTTTTGATTTTCCGTTTATATTACCGAGGGAAGATGTACACGAAAACCGCTCTAATCCGGCTGAAACGTCGATATATGTAATAAAAACCGAACTTCTCCCCTTTTCAATATCTTACTCAGTATTTTAACGAGAAACAAATAGATGATTGAAAATGAAGTATTTAAGGTAATTATCTAATCAATTATGTGTTTGCATCATTTTTATCGTATATATATGAATTAATACCCATAGACTGCAAATTCACAAAAACGTGGAAAACGGCAAAATATTGCCTAATTCGATGATATTTTGTTTAAACCACATAAAGGAAAAGGGGATGATAAACTTCAAAATATTGCTATATTCGATGATTTTTCGTACGAAACAAAATGCAAGAAAACTTGCTTAAAATGCAATATTATGCGAAATTCTGTGATTTGAAGGCCAAATCACATATCGTGATACTACATGAAATAGTATCGAAATATTGGTAAAAATGAATATATTTGCGTAATATCAAACTACATGAAAAACGTGAAAAAAGTCACTATTTAACCATATTTGAGGATTTTAACTTCAAATCATACAGCAAGGTTTCGTATTATTTAGATCCAAGAAAAGACATATGACAATGTTGTTTCCAATACAAATGATAAAAATCAATGTGTTTTCATTAGAATTAACTAAAATGTTCTTGATTTTCCGTTTATATTACAGAGGGGAAGATATACACGTAAAACCGCTCTAATCCGGCTGAAACGTCGATGTATGCAATAAAAAACGAACTTCTCCCCCTTTCAATATCTTACTCAGTATTTTAACGAGAAACAAATAGATGATTGAAAATGAAGTATTTAAGGTTATTATCTAATCAATTATGTATTTGCATCATTTTTATCGTATATATAATGAATTAATACCCATAAACAGAAAATTCACAAAAATCGTGGAAAAACGGCAAAATAGGGCCTAATTCGATGATATTTTGTTTAAATCACATAAAGGAAAAGGGGATGATAAACGTCAAAATATTGCTAAATTCGATGATTTTTCGTACGAAACAAAATGCAAGAAAACTTGCTTAAAATGCAATATTATGCGAAATTCTGAGATTCGAAGGCCAAATCACATATCGTGATACTACATGAAATAGTATCGAAATATTGGTAAAAATGAATATATTTGCGTAATATCAAACTACATGATTAACGTGAAAAAGTCACTATTTTACCATATTTGAGGATTTTACATTCAAATCATAGAGCGAGGTTTCGTATTATTTAGATCCAAGAAAAGACATATGACAATGTTGTTTCCAATACAAATGATAAAAAGCAATGTGTTTTCATTAGAATTTACTAAAATGTTTTTGATTTTCCGTTTATATTACCGAGGGAAGATGCACACGTAAACCGCTCTAATCCGGCTGAAACGTCGATATATGCAATAAAAACCGAACTTCTCTCGTTTTCAATATCTTACTCAGTATTTTAACGAGAAACAAATAGATGATTGAAAATGAAGTATTTAAGGTTATTATCTAATCAATTATGTGTTTGCATCATTTTTATCGTATATATATGAATTATTACCCATAGACTGAAAATTCACAAAAACGTGGAAAACGGCAAAATATTGCCTAATTCGATGATATTTTGTTTAAATCACAAAAAGGAAAAGGGGATGATAAACATCAAAATATTGCTAAATTCGGTGATTTTTCGTACGAAACAAAATGCAAGAAAACTTGCTTAAAATGCAATATTATGCGAAATTCTGTGATTTGAAGGCCAAATCACATATCGTGATTCTACATGAAATAGTATCGAAATATTGGTAAAAATGAATATATTTACGTAATATCAAACTACATGAAAAACGTGAAAAAGTCACTATTTAACCATATTTGAGGATTTTAACTTCAAATCATACAGCAAGGTTTCGTATTATTTAGATCCAAGAAAAGACATATGACAATGTTGTTTCCAATGCAAATGATAAAAATCAATGTGTTTTCATTAGAATTAACTCATATGTTACTGATTTTCCGTTTATATTACCGATGGAAGATGTATACGGAAACCGCTCTATTCCGGCTGAAACGTCGATATATGCAATAAAAACAGAACTTCTCCCCTTTTCAATATCTTACTCAGTATTTTAACGAAAAAGAAATAGTTGATTGAAAATGAAGTATTTAAGGTTATTATCAAATCAATTATGTGTTTGCATCATTTTTATCGTATATATAATGAATTAATACCCATAAATTGAAAATTCACAAAACGTGGAAAAACGGCAAAATATTGCCTAATTCGATGATATTTTGTTTAAATCACATAAAGAAAAAGGGGATGATAAACGTCAAAATATTGCTAAATTCGATGATTTTTCGTACGAAACAAAATGCAAGAAAACTTGCTTGAAATGCAATATTATGCGAAATTCTGAGATTTGAAGGCCAAATCACATATCGTAATACAACATGAAATAGTATCGAAATATTGGTAAAAATGAATATATTTACGTAATATCAAACTACATGATTAACGTGAAAAAGTCACTATTTTACCAAATTTGAGGATTTTAACTTCAAATCATTGAGCGAGGTTTCGTATTATTTAGATCCAAGAAAAGACATGACAATGTTGTTTCCAATACAAATGATAAAAAACAGTGTGTTTTCATTAGAATTAACTAAAATGTTCTTGAATTTCCGTTTATATTACCGAAGGAAGATGTACACGTAAAACTGCTCTAATCCGGCTGAAACGTCGATATATGCAATAAAAACCGAACTTCTCCCCTTTTCAATATCTTACTCAGTATTTTAACGAGAAACAAATAGATGATTGAAAATGAAGTATTTAAGGTTATCATCTAATCAATTATGTGTTTGCATCATTTTATCGTATATATATGAATTAATACCAATAGACTGAAAATTCACAAAAACGTGGAAAACGGCAAAATATTGCCTAATTCGATGATATTTTGTTTAAATCACATAAAGGAAAAGGGGATGATAAACGTCAAAATATTGCTAAATTCGATGATTTTTCGTACGAAACAAAATGCAAGAAAACTTGCTTAAAATGCAATATTATTCGAAATTCTGAGATTTGAAGGCCAAATCACATATCGTAATACTAAATGAAATAGTATCGAAATATTGGTGAAAATGAATATATTTACGGATTTATCAAACTACATGATTAACGTGAAAAAGTCACTATTTTACCATGTTTGAGGATTTTAACTTCAAATCATTGAGCGAGGTTTCGTATTATTTAGATCCAAGAATAGACATATGACAATGTTGTTTCCAATACAAATGATAAAAAAAACAATGTGTTTTCATTAGAATTAACTAAAATGTTCTTGATTTTCCGTTTATATTACGGAGGGAAGATGTACACGTAAAACCGCTCTAATCCGGCTGAAACGTCGATATATGCAATAAAAACCGAACTTCTCCCCCTTTCAATATCTTACTCAGTATTTTAACGAGAAACAAATAGATGATTGAAAATTAAGTATTTAAGGTTATTATCTAATCAATTATGTGTTTGCATGATTTTTATCGTATATATAATGAATTAATACCCAAAAACTGAAAATTCACAAAAACGTGGAAAAACGGCAAAATATTGCCTAATTCGATGATATTTTGTTTAAATAACATAAAGGAAAAGGGATGATAAACGTCAAAATATTGCTAAATTCGATGATTTTTCGTACGAAACAAAATGCAAGAAAACTTGCTTAAAATGCAATATTATGCGAAATTCTGAGATATCAAGGCCAAATCACATATCGTAATACTAAATGAAATAGTATCGAAATATTGGTAAAAATGAATATATTTACGTAACATCAAACTACATGATTAACGTGAAAAAGTCACTATTTTACCATATTTGAGGATTTTAACTTCAAATCATTGAGCGAGGTTTCGTATTATTTAGATCCAAGAAAAGACATATGACAATGTTGTTTCGAATACAAATGATAAAAATCAATGAGTTTTCATTAGAATTAACTAAAATGTTCCTGATTTTTAGTTTATATTACCGATGGAAGATGTACACGAAAACCGCTCTATTCCGGCTGAAACATCGATATATGCAATAAAATCAAAACTTCTCCCCCATTCAATATCATACTCAGTATTTTAACGAGAAAGAAATAGTTGTTTGAAAATGAAGTATTTAAGGTTATTATATAATAAATTATGTGTTTGCATCATTTTTATCGTATATATAATTAATTAATACCCATAAACTGAAAATTCACAAAAACGTGGAAAAACGCCAAAATATTGCCTAATTCGATGATATTTTGTTTAAATCACATAAAGGAAAAGGGGATGATAAACGTCAAAATATTGCTAAATTCGATGATTTTTCGTACGAAACAAAATGCAAGAAAACTTGCTTAAAATGCAATATTATGCGAAATTCTGAGATATCAAGGCCAAATCACATATCGTAATACTAAATGAAATAGTATCGAAATATTGGTAAAAATGAATATATTTACGTAACATCAAACTACATGATTAACGTGAAAAAGTCACTATTTTACCATATTTGAGGATTTTAACTTCAAATCATTGAGCGAGGTTTCGTATTATTTAGATCCAAGAAAAGACATATGACAATGTTGTTTCCAATGCAAATAATAAAAAGCAATGTGTTTTCATTAGAATTTACTAAAATGTTTTTGATTTTCCGTTTATATTACCGAGGGAAGATGTACACGTAAACCGCTCTAATCCGGCTGAAACGTCGATATATGCAATAAAAACCGAACTTCTCCCGTTTTCAATATCTTACTCAGTATTTTAACGAGGAACAAACCGATGATTGAAAATGAAGTATTTAAGGTTATTATCTAATCAATTATGTGTTTGCATCATTTTTATCGTATATATATGAATTAATACCCATAGACTGAAAATTCACAAAAACGTGGAAAACGGCAAAATATTGCCTAATTCGATGATATTTTGTTTAAATCACAAAAAGGAAAATGGGATGATAAACGTCAAAATATTGCTAAATTCGATGATTTTTCGTACGAAACAAAATGCAAGAAAACTTGCTTAAAATGCAATATTATGCGAAATTCTGTGATTTGAAGGCCAAATCACATATCGTGATACTTCATGAAATAGTATCGAAATATTGGTAAAAATGAATATATATACGTAATATCAAACTACATGAAAAACGTGAAAAAAGTCACTATTTAACTATATTTGAGGATTTTAACTTCAAATCATACAGCAAGGTTTCGTATTATTTAGATCCAAGAAAAGACATATGACAATGTTGTTTCCAATGCAAATGATAAAAATCAATGTGTTTTCATTAGAATTAACTAAAATGTTGCTGATTTTCCGTTTATATTACCGATGGAAGATGTATACGAAAACCGCTCTATTCCGGCTGAAACGTCGATATATGCAATAAAAACAGAACTTCTCCCCTTTTCAATATCTTACTCAGTATTTTAACGAAAAAGAAATAGTTGATTGAAAATGAAGTATTTAAGGTTATAATCTAATCAATTATGTGTTTGCATCATTTTTTTCGTATATATATGAATTAATACCCATAGACTGAAAATTCACAAAAACGTGGAAAACGGCAAAATATTGCCTAATTCGATGATATTTTGTTTAAATCACATAAAGGAAAAGGGGATGATAAACTTCAAAATATTGCTAAATTCGATGATTTTTCGTACGAAACAAAATGCAAGAAAACTTGCTTAAAATGCAATATTATGCGAAATTCTGTGATTTGAAGGCCAAATCACATATCGTGATACTACATGAAATAGTATCGAAATATTGGTAAAAATGAATATATTTGCGTAATATCAAACTACATGAAAAACGTGAAAAAAGTCACTATTTAACCATATTTGAGGATTTTAACTTCAAATCATACAGCAAGGTTTTGTATTATTTAGATCCAAGAAAAGACATATGACAATGTTGTTTCCATTGCAAATGATAAAAATCAATGTGTTTTCATTAGAATTAACTAAAATGTTACTGATTTTCCGTTTATATTACCGATGGAAGATGTATACGAAAACCGCTCTATTCCGGCTGAAACGTCGATATATGCAATAAAAACAGAACTTCTCCGCTTTTCAATATCTTACTCAGTATTTTAACGAAAAAGAAATAGTTGATTGAAAATGAAGTATTTAAGGTTATTATCTAATCAATTATGTGTTTGCATCATTTTTATCGTATATATAATGAATTAATACCCATAAATTGAAAATTCACAAAAACGTGGGAAAACGGCAAAATATTGCCTAATTCGATGATATTTTGTTTAAATCACATAAAGGAAAAGGGGATGATAAACGTCAAAATATTGCTAAATTCAATGATTTTTCGTACGAAACAAAATTCAAGAAAACTTGCTTAAAATGCAATATTATGCAAAATTCTGAGATTTGAAGGCCAAATCACATATCGTAATACAACATGAAATAGTATCGAAATATTGGATAAAATGAATATATTTACGTAATATCAAACTACATGATTAACGTGAAAAAGTCACGATTTTACCAAATTTGAGGATTTTTACTTCAAATCATTGAGCGAGGTTTCGTATTATTTAGATCCAAGAAAAGACATATGACAATGTTGTTTCCAATGCAAATAATAAAAAGCAATGTGTTTTCATTAGAATTTACTAAAATGTTTTTGATTTTCCGTTTATATTACCGAGGGAAGATGTACACGTAAACCGCTCTAATCCGGCTGAAACGTCGATATATGCAATAAAAACCGAACTTCTCCCGTTTTCAATATCTTACTCAGTATTTTAACGAGGAACAAACCGATGATTGAAAATGAAGTATTTAAGGTTATTATCTAATCAATTATGTGTTTGCATCATTTTTATCGTATATATATGAATTAATACCCATAGACTGAAAATTCACAAAAACGTGGAAAACGGCAAAATATTGCCTAATTCGATGATATTTTGTTTAAATCACAAAAAGGAAAATGGGATGATAAACGTCAAAATATTGCTAAATTCGATGATTTTTCGTACGAAACAAAATGCAAGAAAACTTGCTTAAAATGCAATATTATGCGAAATTCTGTGATTTGAAGGCCAAATCACATATCGTGATACTACATGAAATAGTATCGAAATATTGGTAAAAATGAATATATATACGTAATATCAAACTACATGAAAAACGTGAAAAAAGTCACTATTTAACTATATTTGAGGATTTTAACTTCAAATCATACAGCAAGGTTTCGTATTATTTAGATCCAAGAAAAGACATATGACAATGTTGTTTCCAATGCAAATGATAAAAATCAATGTGTTTTCATTAGAATTAACTAAAATGTTGCTGATTTTCCGTTTATATTACCGATGGAAGATGTATACGAAAACCGCTCTATTCCGGCTGAAACGTCGATATATGCAATAAAAACAGAACTTCTCCCCTTTTCAATATCTTACTCAGTATTTTAACGAAAAAGAAATAGTTGATTGAAAATGAAGTATTTAAGGTTATAATCTAATCAATTATGTGTTTGCATCATTTTTTTCGTATATATATGAATTAATACCCATAGACTGAAAATTCACAAAAACGTGGAAAACGGCAAAATATTGCCTAATTCGATGATATTTTGTTTAAATCACATAAAGGAAAAGGGGATGATAAACTTCAAAATATTGCTAAATTCGATGATTTTTCGTACGAAACAAAATGCAAGAAAACTTGCTTAAAATGCAATATTATGCGAAATTCTGTGATTTGAAGGCCAAATCACATATCGTGATACTACATGAAATAGTATCGAAATATTGGTAAAAATGAATATATTTGCGTAATATCAAACTACATGAAAAACGTGAAAAAAGTCACTATTTAACCATATTTGAGGATTTTAACTTTAAATCATACAGCAAGGTTTTGTATTATTTAGATCCAATAAAAGACATATGACAATGTTGTTTCCAATGCAAATGATAAAATTCAATGTGTTTTCATTAGAATTAACTAAAATGTTACTGATTTTCCGTTTATATTACCGATGGAAGATGTATACGAAAACCGCTCTATTCCGGCTGAAACGTCGATATATGCAATAAAAACAGAACTTCTCCGCTTTTCAATATCTTACTCAGTATTTTAACGAAAAAGAAATAGTTGATTGAAAATGAAGTATTTAAGGTTATTATCTAATCAATTATGTGTTTGCATCATTTTTATCGTATATATAATGAAGTAATACCCATAAATTGAAAATTCACAAAAACGTGGGAAAACGGCAAAATATTGCCTAATTCGATGATATTTTGTTTAAATCACATACAGGAAAAGGGGATGATAAACGTCAAAATACTGCTAAATTCAATGATTTTTCGTACGAAACAAAATTCAAGAAAACTTGCTTAAAATGCAATATTATGCAAAATTCTGAGATTTGAAGGCCAAATCACATATCGTAATACAACATGAAATAGTATCGAAATATTGGATAAAATGAATATATTTACGTAATATCAAACTACATGATTAACGTGAAAAAGTCACGATTTTACCAAATTTGAGGATTTTTACTTCAAATCATTGAGCGAGGTTTCGTATTATTTAGATCCAAGAAAAGACATATGACAATGTTGTTTCCAATACAAATGATAAAAAACAATGTGTTTTCATTAGAATTAACTAAAATGTTCCTGATTTTCCGTTTATATTACCGATGGAAGATATACACGAAAACCGCTCTGTTCCGGATGGAACGTCGATATATGCAATAAAAACCGAACTTCTCCCCTTTTCAATATCTTACTCAGTATTTTAACGAGAAACAAATAATTGATTGAAAATGAAGTATTTAAGGTTATTATCTAATCAATTATGTGTTTGCATCATTTTATCGTATATATAATGAATTAATACCCATTGACTGAAAATTCACAAAAACGTGGAAAAACGGTAAAATATTGCCTAATTCGATGACATTTTGTTTAAATCACATAAAGAAAAGGGGATGATAAACGTCAAAATATTGCTAAATTCAATGATTTTTCGTACGAAACAAAATTCAAGAAAACTTGCTTAAAATGCAATATTATGCAAAATTCTGAGATTTGAAGGCCAAATCACATATCGTAATACAACATGAAATAGTATCGAAATATTGGATAAAATGAATATATTTACGTAATATCAAACTACATGAAAAATGTGAAAAAAGTCACTATTTAACCATATTTGAGGATTTTAACTTCAAATCATAGAGCGAGGTTTCGTATTATTTAGATCCAAGAAAAGACATATGACAATGTTGTTTCCAATACAAATGATAAAAACCAATGTGTTTTAATTAGAAATAATTAAAATGTTCCTGATTTTCCGTTTATATTACCGATGGAAGATGTACACGTAAAACCGCTCTAATCCGGCTGAAACGTCGATATATGCAATAAAAACCGAACTTCTCCACTTTTCAATATCCTACTCAGTATTTTACGAGAAACAAATGGTTGATTGAAAATGAAGTATTTAAGGTTAATTTCTAATCAATTAGGTGTTTGCATCATTTTTATCGTATATTTAATGAATTAATAACAATAAACTGAAAATTCACAAAAACGTGGAAAAACGTCAAAATATTGCCTAATTCGATGATATTATGTTTAAATCACATAGAGGAAAAGGGGATGATAAACATCAAAATGTTGCTAAATTTGATGATTTTTCGTACGAAATAAAATGCAAGAAAACTTGATTAAAATGCAATATTATTCGAAATTCTGATATATAAAGGCCAAATTACATTTCGTAATACGACATGAAATAGTATCGAAATATTGGTAAAAATGAATATATTTACGTAATATCAAACTACATGAAAAATGTGAAAAAAGTCACTATTTAACCATATTTGAGGATTTTAACTTCAAATCATAGAGCGAGGTTTCGTATTATTTAGATCCAAGAAAAGACATATGACAATGTTGTTTCTAATACAAACGATAAAAATCAATGTGTTTTCATTAGAATTAACTAAAATGTTCCTGATTTTCCGTTAATATTACCTATGGAAGATGTACACGAAAACCGCTCTATTCCGGCTGAAACGTCGATATATGCAATAAAAACAGAACTTCTCATCTTTTAAATATCTTACTCAGTATTTCAACGAGAAACAAATAATTGATTGAAAATGAAGTATTTAAGGTTATTATCTAATCAATTATGTGTTTGCATCATTTTTATCGTATATGTAATGAATTTATACACATTGACTGAAAATTCACTAAGACGTGGAAAAACGGCAAAATATTGCCTAATTCGATGATATTTTGTTTAAATCACATAAAGGAAAAGGGGATGATAAATGTCAAAATATTGCTAAATTCAATGAGTTTTCGTACGAAACAAAATGCAAAAAAACTTGCTTAAAATGCAATATTATGCGAAATTCTGAGTTTTGAAGGCCAAATCACATATCGTGATACTACATGAAATAGTATCGAAATATTGGTAAAATGAATATATTTACGTAATATCAAACTACATGAAAAACGTATAAAAAGTCACTATTTTACCATATTTGGGGATTTTAACTTCAAAGCATAGAGCGAGGTTTCGTATTATTTAGATCCAAGAAAAGACATATGACAATGTTGTTTCCAATACAAACGATTAAAATCAATGTTTTTTCATTAGAATTAACTAAAATGTTCCTGATTTTCCGTTTATATTACCGATGGAATATGTACACGAAAACTGCTCTATTCCGGCTGAAACGTCGATATATGCAATAAAAACAGAACTTCTCCCCTTTTCAATATCTTACACAGTATTTTAACGAGAAACAAATAGTTGATTGAAAATGAAGTATTTAAGGGTATTATCTAATCAATTATGTATTTGCATCATTTTTATCGTATATATAATGAATTAATACCCATAAACTGAAAATTCACAAAAACGTGGAAAAACGGCAAAATATTGCCTAATTCGATGATATTTTGTTTAAATCACATAAATGAAAAGGAGATGATAAACGTCAAAATATTGCTAAATTCGATGATTTTTCGTACGAAACAAAATGCAAAAAACTTGCTTAAAATGCAATATTATGCGAAATACTGAGATTTGAAGGCCAAATCACATATCGTGATACTACATGAAATAGTATCGAAATATTGGTAAAAATGATTATATATACGTAATATCAAACTACATGAAAAACGTGAAAATTCACTATTTTACCATATTTGGGGATTTTAACTTAAAATCATAGAGCGAAGTATCGTATTATTTAGATCCAAGAAAAGACATATGACAATGTTGTTTCCAATACAAGCGATAAAAATCAATGTGTTTTCATTAGAATTAACTAAAATGTTCCTGATTTTCCGTTAATATTACCGATGTAAGATGTACACGAAAACCGCTCTATTCCGGTTGAAACGTCGATATATGCAATAAAAACAGAACTTCTCCCCTTTTCAATACCATACTCAGTATTATAACGAGAAACAAATAGTTGATTGAAAATGAAGTATTCAAGGTTATTATCTAATCAATTATGTGTTTGCATCATTTTTATCGTATATATAATGAATTAATACCAATAAACTGAAAATTCACAAAAACGTGGAGAAACGGCAAAATATTGCCTAATTCGATGATATTTTGTTTAAATCACATAAAGGAAAAGGGGATGATAAACGTCAATATATTGCTAAATTCGATGATTTTTTGTACGAAACAAAATGCAAGAAAACTTGCTTAAAATGCAATATTATGCGAAATTCTGAGATTTGAAGGCTAAATCACATATCGTGATACTACATGAAATAGTATCGAAATATTGGTAAAATTGAATATATTTACGTAATATCAAACTACATGAAAAACGTGAAAAAAGTCACTATTTAACCATATTTGAGGATTTTAACTTCAAATCATAGAGCGAGGTTTCGTATTATTTAGATCCAAGAAAAGACATATGACAATGTTGTTTCCAATACAAATGATAAAAACCAATGTGTTTTAATTAGAATTAATTAAAATGTTCCTCATTTTCCGTTTATATTACCGATGGAAGATGTACACGTAAAACCGCTCTAATCCGGATGAAACGTCGATATATGCAATAAAAACCGAACTTCTCCCCTTTTCAATATCCTACTCAGTATTTTAACGAGAAACAAATGGTTGATTGAAAATGAAGTATTTAAGGTTAATTTCTAGTCAATTATGTGTTTGCATCATTTTTATCGTATATATAATGAATTAATACCAATAAACTGAAAATTCACAAAAACGTGGAAAAACGGCAAAATATATCCTAATTCGATGATATTTTGTTTAAATCACATAAAGGAAAAGGAAATGATAAACGTCAAAATATTGCTAAATTCGATGATTTTTCGTACGAAACAAAATGCAAGAAAACTTGCTTACAATGCAATATTATGCGAAATTCTGTGATTTGAAGGCCAAATCACGTATCGTGATACGACATGAAATAGTATCGAAATAATGGTAAAAATGAATATATTTACGTAATATCAATCTACATGAAAAACGTGAAAAAGTCACTATTTAACCATATTTGAGGATTTTAACTTCAAATCATAGAGCGAGGTTTCGTATTATTTAGATCCAAGAAAAGACATATGACAATGTTGTTTCCAATACAAACGATAAAAATCAATGTATTTCATTAGAATTAACTAAAATGTTCCTGATTTTCCGTTTATATTACCGACGGAAGATGTACACGAAAAACGCTCTACTCCGGCTAAAACGCCGATATATGCAATAAAAACAGAACTTCTCCCCTTCTCAATATCTTACTCAGTATTTTAACGAGAAACAAATAGTTGATTGAAATGAAGTATTTAAGGTTATTATCTAATCAATTATGTGTTTGCATCATTTTTATCGTATATATAATGAATTAATACCAATAAACTGAAAATTCACAAAAACGTGGAAAAACTGCCTAATTCGATGATATTTTGTTTAAATCACATAAAGGAAAAGGGGATGATAAACGTCAAAATATTGCTAAATTCGATGATTTTGTTTTTTCTAATACAAATGATAAAAATCAATGTGTTTTCATTAGAATTAACTAAAATGTTCCTGATTTTCCGTTTATATTACCGATGGAAGATGTACACGAAAACCGCTCTATTCCGGCTGAATCGTCGATATATGCAATAAAAACAGAACTTCTCCCCTTTTCAATATCTTACACAGTATTTTAACGAGAAACAAATAGTTGATTGAAAATGAAGTATTTAAGGGTATTATCTAATCAATTATGTATTTACATCATTTTTATCGTATATATAATGAATTAATACCAATAAACTGAAAATTCACAAAAACGTGGAAAAACTGCCTAATTCGATGATATTTTGTTTAAATCACATAAAGGAAAAGGGGATGATAAACGTCAAAATATTGCTAAATTCGATGATTTTGTTTTTTCTAATACAAATGATAAAAATCAATGTGTTTTCATTAGAATTAACTAAAATGTTCCTGATTTTCCGTTTATATTACCGATGGAAGATGTACACGAAAACCGCTCTATTCCGGCTGAATCGTCGATATATGCAATAAAAACAGAACTTCTCCCCTTTTCAATATCTTACACAGTATTTTAACGAGAAACAAATAGTTGATTGAAAATGAAGTATTTAAGGGTATTATCTAATCAATTATGTATTTACATCATTTTTATCGTATATATAATGAATTAATACCCATAAACTGAAAATTCACAAAAACGTGGAAAAACGGCAAAATATTGCCTAATTCGATGATATTTTGTTTAAATCACATAAATGAAAAGGGGATGATAGCATCCCTCACTTGAACCTCTGAATCCCTGTCTTGAGCCTCTGCATCACTTTCTCGAGCCTCTGCATCACTCTCAGGAGCCTCTGCATCACTCTTCTTAGGCTCTGCATCCCTCTCTTGAAGCTCTGAATCCCTCTCACGAGCCTCTGCATCACTCTAACGAGCCTCTGCATCACTCTCTTCATCCTCTGCATACCTCTCTTGAGCATCTGCATCACTCTCTTGAGCCTCTGCATCCCTCTCTTGAGCCTCTGCAACACTCTCTTCAGCCTCTGCATCCCTATTTTGAGCCTCTGAATCAATTTCTTAAGCCTCTGCATCCCTTTCTTGAGCCTCTGCATCCCTCTCGTGAACTCCTGCATCCCTCTCATGAGCCTCTGCATCCCTCTCCTGAGCCTTTGCACCACTCCCTTAAGCCTCTGAATCCCTCTCTTTTCATCACTCTCATACGCCTCTGCATCACTCTCCTAAGCCTCTGCATAACTCTCTTGAGTCTCTGCATCACTCTCTTGAGCCTCTGATCCCTCTCTTGAGCCTCTGCAACACTCTCTTCATCCTCTGTATCACTCTCTTGATCCTCTGCATCACTCTCTTGAGCCTCTGCATTACTCTCTTGAGCCTCTGCATCCCTCTCTTGAGTCTCTACATCTCTCTCTTAAGCCTCTGCATCCCTCTCCTGAGGCACTGCATCCCTCTTTCAAGCCTCTGCATCACTCTCCTGAGCCTTTGCATCACTCTCTTGAGCCTCTGCATCCCCCTCTTAAGCCTCTACAACACTCCCTTCATCCTCTGCATCACTCTCTTCAGCCTCTGCATCATTCTCTTGAGCCTCTGCATCACTGTCTTAAGCCTCTACATCATTCTCTTGAGCCTCTGCATCACTCTCTCGAGCCTCTGCATCACTCTCTTAAGCCTCTGCATCTCTCTCTTCAGCCTCTGCATCACTCTCGTGAGCCTCTGCATGTCTCTCTTAAGCCTCTGAATCACTCACTTCAGCCTCTGCATCACTCTCTTCAGCCTCTGCATCCCTCTCTTGAGCCTCTGCATCATTCTTCTAAGCTTCTGCATCAGTCTCTTGAGCCTCTGCATCACTCTCTTGACCCTCTGCATCCCTCTCTTGAGCCTCTGCATCATTCTCCTAAGCCTCTTCATCCCTCACTTGAGCCTCTGCATCCCTCTCATGAGCCTCTGCATCCCTCTCTTGAGCCTTTGCATCACTCTCTTAAGCCTCTGCATCCCTCTCTTGAGCCTCTGCATCACTCTTTTGATTCTCTGCATCCCTCGCTTAAGCCTCTGCATCCCCTGACTTGAGCCTCTGCATCACTCACTTGAGTCTCTTCATCCCTCTCTCAAGCCTCTGCATCATTCTCTTTAGCCTCTGCATCACTCTCTTAAGCCTCTGCATCATTCTCTTGAGCATCTGCATCACTCTCTTGAGCCTCTGCATCCGTCTCCTGAGGCACTGCATCCCTCTTTCAAGCCTCTGCATCACTCTCCTGAGCCTTTGCATCACTCTCTTGAGCTTCTGCATCCCCCTCTTAAGCCTCTACAACACTCCCTTCAGCCTCTGCATCACTCTCTTAAGCCACTGCATCCCTCTCTTGATCCTCTGCATCACTCTCTTGAGCCTCTGCATCATTCTCTTGATCCTCTGCATCACTCTCTTGAACCTCTGCATCACTCTCGTAAGCCTCTGCATCACTCTCTTGAGCCTCTGCATAACTCTCTTGAGTCTCTGCATCACTCTCTTGAGCCTCTGCATCCCTCTCTTGAGCCTCTGCAACACTCTCTTCAGCCTCTGCATCACTCTCTAAAGCCTCTGCATCCCTCTCATGAGCCTCTGAATCCCTCTCTTGAGCCTCTCCATCACTCTCTCGAGCCTCTGCATCACTCTCTTAAGCCTCTGCATCCCTCTCTTGAGGCTCTGAATCCCTCTCTTAAGCCTCTGCATCACTCTCTCGAGCCTCTGCATCACTCTCTTCAGCCTCTGCATACCTCTCTTGAGCATCTGCATCACTCACTTGTGCCTCTGCATCCGTCTCTTGAGCCGCTGCAACACTCTCTTCAGCCTCTGCATCACTCTCTTAAGTCTCTTCATCCCTCTCATGAGCCTCTGCATCCCTCTCCTGAGCCTTTGCATCACTCCCTTAAGCATCTGAATCCCTCTCCTGAACCTCTGCATCACTCTCATAAGCCTCTGCATCACTCTCTTCAGCCTCTGCATACCTCTCTTGAGCCTCTGCATCATTCTTCTAAGCCTCTGCATAACTCTCTTGAGTCTCTGCATCACTCTCTTGAGCCTCTGCATCCCTCTCTTGAGCCTCTGCAACACTCTCTTCAGCCTCTGCATCATTCTCTTAAGCCTCTGAATCCCTCTCTTCAGCCTCTGAATCCCTCTCTTGGTCCTCTGCATCACTCTCTTGAGCCTCTGCATCACTCGCTTGATCCTCTACATCACTATCTTGAGCCTCTGCATCTCTCTCTTGAGTCTCTGCATCTCTCTCATAAGCCTCTGCATCCCTCTATTCATCATCTGCATCCCTCTTTTGAGCCTCTGCGTCACTCTCTTGAGCCTTTGCATCCACCTCTTAAGCCTCTGCATCACTCTCTTAAGCCTATGCATCACTCTCTTGAGCCTCTGCATCCCTCTCTTGAGCCTTTGCATCACTCCCTTAAGCATCTGCATCCCTCTCCTGAGCCTCTGCATCACTCTCATAAGCCTCTGCATCACTCTCTTAAGCCTCTGAATCCCTCTCTTGAGCCTATGTATAACTCTCTTGAGTCTCTGTATCACTCTCTTGAGCCTCTGCATCCCTCTCTTGAGCCTCTACATCACTCTCTTAAGCCTCTGCATCCCTCACTTGAGCCTCTGAATCCCTCTCTTGAGCCTCTGCATCACTCTCTCGAGCCTCTGCATCACTCTCTCGAGCCTCTGCATCACTCTTAGGAGCCTCTGCATCACTCTCTTAAGCCTCTGCATGCCTCTCTTGAGGCTCTGAATCCCTCTCTTGAGCCTCTGCATCACTCTCTCGAGCCTCTGCATCACTCGCTTCATCTTCTGCATACCTCTCTTGATGATCTGCATCACTCTCTTGAGCCTCTGCATCCCTGTCTTGAGCCTCTGCAACACTCTCTTGAGCCTCTGCATCACTCTCTTAAGCCTCTGCATCCCTATTTTGAGCCTCTGCATCAATTTCTTAAGCCTCTGCATCAATTTCTTAAGCCTCTGCATCCCTCTCACGAGCCTCTGCATCCCTCTCCTGAGCCTTTGCATCACTCCCTTAAGCCTCCCTTAAGCCGTTTATCATCTCCTTTTCCTTTATGTGATTTAAACAAAATATCATCGAATTAGGCAATATTTTGCCGTTTTTCCTCGTTTTTGTGAATTGTCAGTTTATTGGTATTAATTCATTATATATACGATAAAATGATGCAAACACATAATTGATTAGATAATAACCTTATATACTTCATTTCAATCAACTATTTGTTTCTCGTTAAAATACTGAGTAAGATAATGAAAAGGAGAGAAGTTCTGTTTTTATTGCATATTTCGACGTTTCAGCCGGAGTAGAGTGGTTTTCGTGTACATCATCCATCGGTAATATAAACGGAAAATAAGGAACATTTTAGTTAATTCTAATGAAAACACATTGATTTTAATAATTTGTATTGGAAACAACATTGTCATATGTCTTTTATTGGATCTAAATAATACGAAACCTCGCTCTATGATTTGAAGTTAAAATCCTAAAATATGGTTAAATAGTGACATTTTTCACGTTTTTCATGTAGTTTCATATTACGTATATATATTCATTTATTCCAATATTTCGATACTATTTCATGTCGTATCACGATATGTGATTTGGCCTTCAAATATCAGAATTTCGCAAAATATTGCATTTTAAGAAAGTTTCTTGCATTTAGTTTCGTACGAAAATCATCGAATTTAGCAATATTTTGACGTTTATCATCCCCTTTTCCTTTATGTGATTTAAACAAAATATCATCGAATTAGGCAATATTTTGCCGTTTTTCCACGTTTTTTTAAATTTTCAGTTTATTGGTATTAATTCGTTATATATACGATAAAATTGATGCAAACACATAATTGATTAGATAATAACCTTAAATACTTCATTTTCAATCAACTATTTGTTTCTCGTTAAAATACTGAGTAAGATATTGAAAAGGGGAGAAGTTCTGTTTTTATTGCATATATCGACGTTTCAGCCGGAATAGAGCGGTTTTTGTGTACATCTTCCATCGGTAATATAAACGGAAAATCAGAAACATTTTAGTTAATTCTAATGAAAACACATTGATTTTTATCTGCATCACTCTCTTGAGCCTCTGCATCACTCTCTCGAGCCTCTGCATCACTCTCTTCAGCCTCTGCATCCCTCTCTTGATCCTCTGCATCATTCTCTTAAGCCTCTGCATCACTCTCCTGAGCCTCTGCATCACTCTCTTGAGCCTTTGCATCCCTGTCTTAAGCCTCTGTATCACTCTCCTAAGCCTCTGCATCACTCTCTTGAGCCTCTGCATCCCTGTCGTGAGCCTCTGCCTCACTCTGTTCAGCCTCTTCATTCCTCTCTTGAGCCTCTGCAACACTCTTTTAAGCCTCTGCATCACTCTCTTAAGCCTCTGAATCCCTCTCATGAAGCCTCTGCATAACTCTCTCGAGCCTCTGCATCACTCTCTTAAGCCTCTGCATGCCTCTCCTGAGACTCTGCGTCACTTTCAAGAGCCTCTGCATCCCTCTCTTGTGCCTCTGCACCTCTCACTTGAGCCTCTGCATCCCTCTCTTGAGCCCCTGCCTCCCTCTCTTGAGCCTCTGCATCCCTCGCTTGAACCTTTGTATCCCTCTCTTAAGCCTCTGCAACACACTCTTAAACCTCTGCATCACTCTCGTAATCCTCTGAATCACTCTCCTGAGCCTCTGCATCCCTCTCTTGAACTTCTGCATCCCTCTCATGAGCCTCTGCATCCCTCTCATGAGCCTTTGCATCACTATCTTAAGCCACTGCATCCCTCTCATGAGCCTCTGCATCACTCTCAAGAGCCTCTGCATCCCTCTCTTGTGCCTCTGCATCCCTCACTTGAGCCTCTGCATCCCTCTCTTGAGCCTCTGCATCCCTCTCTTGGGCCTCTGCATCCCTCTCTTGAGCCTCTGCATCTCTCTCTTAATCCTCTGCATCACTCTCTTAAGCCTCTGCATCACTCTCTTAAGCCTCTGAATCACTCTCTTGAGCCTCTGCATCACTCTCTTGAGCCCCTGAATCCCTCTCTCAAGCCTCTGCATCACTCTCTTGAGCCTCTGCATCACCCTCTTAAGCCTCTGCATTACTCTCTTGAGCCTCTGCATCTATCTCCTAAGCCTCTGCCTCACTCTCGTAAGCCTCTGAATCACTCTCTTCAGGCTCTGCATCACTCTCTTGAACGTGTGCATCACTCTCTTGAGCCTCTGCATCACTCTCCTAAGCCTCTGCATCCCTCTCTAGAGCCTCTGCATCACTCTCTTCAGGCTCTGCATCACTCTCTTGAACGTGTGCATCACTCTCTTGAGCCTCTGCATCACTCTCCTAAGCCTCTGCATCCCTCTCTTAAGTCTCTGCATCACTCTCTTAAACCTCTTCATCACTCTCCAGAGCCTCTGCATCATACTCTTGAACCTCTGCATCCCTCTATTGAGCCTCTGCAAATCTCGTTTGAGCCTCTGCATCTCTTTCTTGAACCTCTGCATCTCTCTCTTGAACTCCTGCATCCCTCTCATGAGCCTTTACATCCCTCTCTTGAGCCTATGCATCACTCGCTTATGCCTCTGTATCCCTCTCTTGGTCCTCTGCATCACTCTCAAGAGCCTATGCATCCCTCTCTTGTGCCTCTGCATCCCTCTCTTGAGCCTCTGCATCCCTTTCTTAAACCTCTGCATCACTCTCTTAAGCCTCTGCATCACTCGTAAGCCTCTGAATCACTCTCCTGAGCCTCTGCATCCCTCTCTTGAGCCTCTGCATCACTCTCTTCAGCCTCTGCATCCCTCTCTTGAGCCTCTGCATCACTCTCTTGAGATTCTGCATCACTCTCTTGAGCCTCTACATCCCTCTCTTGAGCCTCTGCATCCCTCTCTTAAGCCTTATGCCTTAAGTTGAGGATTTTACCTTCAAATCATAGAGCGAGGTTTCTTATTATTTAGATCCAAGAAAAGACATATGACAATGTTGTTTCCAATACAAATGATAAAAATCAATGTGTTTTCATTAGAATTAACTAAAATGTTCCTGATTTTTAGTTTATATTACCGATGGAAGATGTACACGAAAACGGCTCTATTCCGGCTGAAACGTCGATATATGCAATAAAATCAGAACTTCTCCCCCTTTCAATATCTTACTCAGTATTTTAACGAGAAAGAAATAGTTGATTGAAAATGAAGTATTTAAGGTTATTATCTAATCAATTATGTGTTTGCATCATTTTTATCGTATATATAATGAAGTAATACCCATAAACTGAAAATTCACAAAAACGTGGAAAAACGGCAAAATATTGCCTAATGCGATGATATTTTGTTTAAATCACATAAAGGAAAAGAGGATGATAAACGTCAAAATATTGCTAAATTCGATGATTTTTCGTACGAAACAAAATGCAAGAAAACTTGCTTAAAATGCAATATTATGCGAAATTCTGAGATTCGAAGGCCAAATCACATATCGTGATACTACATGAAATAGTATCGAAATATTGGTAAAAAAGAATATATTTGCGTAATATCAAACTACATGATTAACGTGAAAAAGTCACTATTTTACCATATTTGAGGATTTTACCTTCAAATCATAGAGCGAGGTTTCGTATTATTTAGATCCAAGAAAAGACATATGACAATGTTGTTTCCAATACAAATGATAAAAAGCAATGTGTTTTCATTAGAATTTACTAAAATGTTTTTGATTTTCCGTTTATATTACCGAGGGAAGATGTACACGTAAACCGCTCTAATCCGGCTGAAACGTCGATATATGCAATAAAAACCGAACTTCTCCCCTTCTCAATATCTTACTCAGTATTTTAACGAGAAACAAATAGATGATTGAAAATGAAGTATTTAAGGTTATTTTCTAATCAATTATGTGTTTGCATAATTTTTATCGTATATATATGAATTAATACCCATTGACTGAAAATTCACAAAAACGTGGAAAACGGCAAAATATTGCCTAATTCGATGATATTTTGTTTAAATCACATAAAGGAAAAGGGGATGATTAACGTCAAAATATTGCTAAATTCGATGATTTTTCGTACGAAACAAAATGCAAGAAAACTTGCTTAAAATGCAATATTATGCGAAATTCTGAGATTCGAAGGCCACATGATACTACATGAAATACTACATGAAATGAAATACTATATCGTGATACTACATGAAATAGTATCGAAATATTGGTAAAAATGAATATATTTACGTAATATCAAACTACATGATTAACGTGAAAAGTCACTATTTTTCCATATTTGAGGATTTTACCTTCAAATCATAGAGCGAGGTTTCTTATTATTTAGATCCAAGAAAAGACATATGACAATGTTGTTTCCATAACAAATGATAAAAAAACAATGTGTTTTCATTAGAATTAACTAAAATGTTCTTGATTTTCCGTTTATATTACCGAGGGAAAATGTACACGTAAAACCGCTCTAATCCGGCTGAAACGTCGATATATGCAATAAAAACCGAACTTCTCCCCTTTTCAATATCTTACTCAGTATTTTAACGAGAAACAAATAGATGATTGAAAATGAAGAATTTAAGGTTATTATCTAATCAATTATGTGTTTGCATCATTTTTATCGTATATATATGAATTATTACCCATAGACTGAAAATTCACAAAAACGTGGAAAACGGCAAAATATTGCCTAATTCGATGATATTTTGTTTAAATCACATAAAGGAAAAGGGGATAATAAACGTCAAAATAGTGGTAAATTCGATGATTTTTCGTACGAAACAAAATGAAAGAAAACTTGCTTAAAATGCAATATTATGCGAAATTCTGAGATTTGAAGGCCAAATCACATACAGTAATACTACATGAAATAGTATCGAAATATTGGTAAAAATGAATATATTTACGTAATATCAAACTACATGATTAACGTGAAAAAGTCACTATTTTACCATATTTTAGGATTTTAACTTCAAATCATTGAGCGAGGTTTCGTATTATTTAGATCCAAGAAAAGACATATGACAATGTTGTTTCCAATACAAATGATAAAAAAACAATGTGTTTTCACTAGATTTAACTAAAATGTTCTTGATTTTCCGTTTATATTACCGAGGGAAGATGTACACGTAAAACCGCTCTAATCCGGCTGAAACGTCGATATATGCAATAAAAACCGAACTTCTCCCCTTTTCAATATCTTACTCAGTATTTTAACGAGAAACAAATAGATGATTGAAAATGAAGTATTTAAGGTTATTATCTAATCAATTATGTGTTTGCATCATTTTTATCGTATATATAATGAATTAATACCCATTAAATGAAAATTCACAAAAACGTGGAAAACGGCTAAATATTGCCTAATTCGATGATATTTTGTTTAAATCACATAAAGGAAAAGGGGATGATAAACGCCAAATTTTTGCTAAATTCGATGATTTTTCGTATGAAACAAAATGCAAGAAAACTTGCTTAAAATGCAATATTATACGAATTTCTGAGATATCAAAGCCAAATCACATATCGCAATACTACATGAAATAGTATCGAAATATTGGTAAAAATGAATATATTTACGTAAAATCAAACTACATGATTAAAATGAAAAAGTCACTATTTTACCATATTTGAGGATTTCAACTTCAAATCATTGAGCGAGGTTTCGTATTATTTAGATCAAAGAAAAGACATATGACAATGTTGTTTCCAATACAAATGATAAAAATCAATGTGTTTTCATTAGAATTAACTAAAATGTTCCTGATTTTTAGTTTATATTTCCGATGGAAGATGTACACGAAAACCGCTCTATTCCGGCTGAAACGTCGATATATGCAATAAAATCAGAACTTCTCCCCCTTTCAATATCTTACTCAGTATTTTAACGAGAAAGAAATAGTTGATTGAAAATGAAGTATTTAAGGTTATTATCTAACATATATGAACATATTTACGTAATATCAAACTACATGAAAAACGTGAAAAAAATCACTATTTAACCATATTTGAGGATTTTAACTACAAATCATAGAGCGAGGTTTCGTATTATTTAGATCCAAGAAAAGAAATATGACAATGTTGTTTCCAATACAAATGATAAAAATCTATGTGTTGTCATTAGAATTAACTAAAATGTTCCTGATTTTTAGTTTATATTACCGATGGAAGATGTACACGAAAACCGCTCTATTCCGGCTGAAACGTCGATATATGCAATAAAATCAGAACTTCTCCCCCTTTCAATATCTTACTCAGTATTTTAACGAGAAAGAAATAGTTGATTGAAAATGAAGTATTTAAGGTTATTATCTAATCAATTATGTGTTTGCATCATTTTTATCGTATATATAATGAAGTAATACCCATAAACTGAAAATTCACAAAAACGTGGAAAAACGGCAAAATATTGCCTAATGCGATGATATTTTGTTTAAATCACATAAAGGAAAAGAGGATGATAAACGTCAAAATATTGCTAAATTCGATGATTTTTCGTACGAAACAAAATGCAAGAAAACTTGCTTAAAATGCAATATTATGCGAAATTCTGAGATTCGAAGGCCAAATCACATATCGTGATACTACATGAAATAGTATCGAAATATTGGTAAAAAAGAATATATTTGCGTAATATCAAACTACATGATTAACGTGAAAAAGTCACTATTTTACCATATTTGAGGATTTTACCTTCAAATCATAGAGCGAGGTTTCGTATTATTTAGATCCAAGAAAAGACATATGACAATGTTGTTTCTAATACAAATGATAAAAAGCAATGTGTTTTCATTAGAATTTACTAAAATGTTTTTGATTTTCCGTTTATATTACCGAGGGAAGATGTACACGTAAACCGCTCTAATCCGGCTGAAACCTCGATATATGCAATAAAAACCGAACTTCTTTCCTTCTCAATATCTTACTCAGTATTTTAACGAGAAACAAATAGATGATTGAAAATGAAGTATTTAAGGTTATTTTCTAATCAATTATGTGTTTGCATCATTTTTATCGTATATATATGAATTAATACCCATAGACTGAAAATTCACAAAAACGTGGAAAACGGCAAAATATTGCCTAATTCGATGATATTTTGTTTAAATCACATAAAGGAAAAGGGGATGATTAACGTCAAAATATTGCTAAATTCGATGATTTTTCGTACGAAACAAAATGCAAGAAAACTTGCTTAAAATGCAATATTATGCGAAATTCTGAGATTCGAAGGCCACATGATACTACATGAAATACTACATGAAATGAAATACTATATCGTGATACTACATGAAATAGTATCGAAATATTGGTAAAAATGAATATATTTACGTAATATCAAACTACATGATTAACGTGAAAAGTCACTATTTTTCCATATTTGAGGATTTTACCTTCAAATCATAGAGCGAGGTTTCTTATTATTTAGATCCAAGAAAAGACATATGACAATGTTGTTTCCATAACAAATGATAAAAAAACAATGTGTTTTCATTAGAATTAACTAAAATGTTCTTGATTTTCCGTTTATATTACCGAGGGAAAATGTACACGTAAAACCGCTCTAATCCGGCTGAAACGTCGATATATGCAATAAAAACCGAACTTCTCCCCTTTTCAATATCTTACTCAGTATTTTAACGAGAAACAAATAGATGATTGAAAATGAAGTATTTAAGGTTATTATCTAATCAATTATGTGTTTGCATCATTTTTATCGTATATATATGAATTATTACCCATAGACTGAAAATTCACAAAAACGTGGAAAACGGCAAAATATTGCCTAATTCGATGATATTTTGTTTAAATCACATAAAGGAAAAGGTGATAATAAACGTCAAAATAGTGCTAAATTCGATGATTTTTCGTACGAAACAAAATGCAAGAAAACTTGCTTAAAATGCAATATTATGCGAAATTCTGAGATTTGAAGGCCAAATCACATATCGTAATACTACATGAAATAGTATCGAAATATTGGTAAAAATGAATATATTTACGTAATATCAAACTACATGATTAACGTGAAAAAGTCACTATTTTACCATATTTTAGGATTTTAACTTCAAATCATTGAGCGAGGTTTCGTATTATTTAGATCCAAGAAAAGACATATGACAATGTTGTTTCCAATACAAATGATAAAAAAACAATGTGTTTTCACTAGAATTAACTAAAATGTTCTTGATTTTCCGTTTATATTACCGAGGGAAAATGTACACGTAAAACCGCTCTAATCCGGCTGAAACGTCGATATATGCAATAAAAACCGAACTTCTCCCCTTTTCAATATCTTACTCAGTATTTTAACGAGAAACAAATAGATGATTGAAAATGAAGTATTTAAGGTTATTATCTAATCAATAATGTGTTTGCATCATTTTTATCGTATATATATGAATTATTACCCATAGACTGAAAATTCACAAAAACGTGGAAAACGGCAAAATATTGCCTAATTCGATGATATTTTGTTTAAATCACATAAAGGAAAAGGTGATAATAAACGTCAAAATAGTGCTAAATTCGATGATTTTTCGTACGAAACAAAATGCAAGAAAACTTGCTTAAAATGCAATATTATGCGAAATTCTGAGATTTGAAGGCCAAATCACATATCGTAATACTACATGAAATAGTATCGAAATATTGGTAAAAATGAATATATTTACGTAATATCAAACTACATGATTAACGTGAAAAAGTCACTATTTTACCATATTTTAGGATTTTAACTTCAAATCATTGAGCGAGGTTTCGTATTATTTAGATCCAAGAAAAGACAAATGACAATGTTGTTTCCAATACAAATGATAAAAAAACAAGGTGTTTTCACTAGAATTAACTAAAATGTTCTTGATTTTCCGTTTATATTACCGAGGGAAGATGTACACGTAAAACCGCTCTAATCCGGCTGAAACGTCGATATATGCAATAAAAACCGAACTTCTCCCCTTTTCAATATCTTACTCAGTATTTTAACGAGAAACAAATAGATGATTGAAAATGAAGTATTTAAGGTTATTATCTAATCAATTATGTGTTTGCATCATTTTTATCGTATATATAATGAATTAATACCTATTAAATGAAAATTCACAAAAACGTGGAAAAACGGCTAAATATTGCCTAATTCGATGATATTTTGTTTAAATCACATAAAGGAAAAGGGGATGATAAACGTCAAAATATTGCTAAATTCGATGATTTTTCGTATGAAAGAAAATGCAAGAAAACTTGCTTAAAATGCAATATTATACGAATTTCTGAGATATCAAAGCCAAATCACATATCGCAATACTACATGAAATAGTATCGAAATATTGGTAAAAATGAATATATTTACGTAAAATCAAACTACATGATTAAAATGAAAAAGTCACTATTTTACCATATTTGAGGATTTCAACTTCAAATCATTGAGCGAGGTTTCGTATTATTTAGATCAAAGAAAAGACATATGACAATGTTGTTTCCAATACAAATGATAAAAATCAATGTGTTGTCATTAGAATTAACTAAAATGTTCCTGATTTTTAGTTTATATTACCGATGGAAGATGTACACGAAAACCGCTCTATTCCGGCTGAAACGTCGATATATGCAATAAAATCAGAACTTCTCCCCCTTTCAATATCTTACTCAGTATTTTAACGAGAAAGAAATAGTTGATTGAAAATGAAGTATTTAAGGTTATTATCTAATCAATTATGTGTTTGCATCATTTTTATCGTATATATAATGAAGTAATACCCATAAACTGAAAATTCACAAAAACGTGGAAAAACGGCAAAATATTGCCTAATGCGATGATATTTTGTTTAAATCACATAAAGGAAAAGAGGATGATAAACGTCAAAATATTGCTAAATTCGATGATTTTTCGTACGAAACAAAATGCAAGAAAACTTGCTTAAAATGCAATATTATGCGAAATTCTGAGATTCGAAGGCCAAATCACATATCGTGATACTACATGAAATAGTATCGAAATATTGGTAAAAAAGAATATATTTGCGTAATATCAAACTACATGATTAACGTGAAAAAGTCACTATTTTACCATATTTGAGGATTTTACCTTCAAATCATAGAGCGAGGTTTCGTATTATTTAGATCCAAGAAAAGACATATGACAATGTTGTTTCTAATACAAATGATAAAAAGCAATGTGTTTTCATTAGAATTTACTAAAATGTTTTTGATTTTCCGTTTATATTACCGAGGGAAGATGTACACGTAAACCGCTCTAATCCGGCTGAAACCTCGATATATGCAATAAAAACCGAACTTCTTTCCTTCTCAATATCTTACTCAGTATTTTAACGAGAAACAAATAGATGATTGAAAATGAAGTATTTAAGGTTATTATCTAATCAATTATGTGTTTGCATCATTTTTATCGTATATATATGAATTAATACCCATAGACTGAAAATTCACAAAAACGTGGAAAACGGCAAAATATTGCCTAATTCGATGATATTTTGTTTAAATCACATAAAGGAAAAGGGGATGATTAACGTCAAAATATTGCTAAATTCGATGATTTTTCGTACGAAACAAAATGCAAGAAAACTTGCTTAAAATGCAATATTATGCGAAATTCTGAGATTCGAAGGCCACATGATACTACATGAAATACTACATGAAATGAAATACTATATCGTGATACTACATGAAATAGTATCGAAATATTGGTAAAAATGAATATATTTACGTAATATCAAACTACATGATTAACGTGAAAAGTCACTATTTTTCCATATTTGAGGATTTTACCTTCAAATCATAGAGCGAGGTTTCTTATTATTTAGATCCAAGAAAAGACATATGACAATGTTGTTTCCATAACAAATGATAAAAAAACAATGTGTTTTCATTAGAATTAACTAAAATGTTCTTGATTTTCCGTTTATATTACCGAGGGAAAATGTACACGTAAAACCGCTCTAATCCGGCTGAAACGTCGATATATGCAATAAAAACCGAACTTCTCCCCTTTTCAATATCTTACTCAGTATTTTAACGAGAAACAAATAGATGATTGAAAATGAAGTATTTAAGGTTATTATCTAATCAATTATGTGTTTGCATCATTTTTATCGTATATATATGAATTATTACCCATAGACTGAAAATTCACAAAAACGTGGAAAACGGCAAAATATTGCCTAATTCGATGATATTTTGTTTAAATCACATAAAGGAAAAGGTGATAATAAACGTCAAAATAGTGCTAAATTCGATGATTTTTCGTACGAAACAAAATGCAAGAAAACTTGCTTAAAATGCAATATTATGCGAAATTCTGAGATTTGAAGGCCAAATCACATATCGTAATACTACATGAAATAGTATCGAAATATTGGTAAAAATGAATATATTTACGTAATATCAAACTACATGATTAACGTGAAAAAGTCACTATTTTACCATATTTTAGGATTTTAACTTCAAATCATTGAGCGAGGTTTCGTATTATTTAGATCCAAGAAAAGACATATGACAATATTGTTTCCAATACAAATGATAAAAAAACAATGTGTTTTCACTAGAATTAACTAAAATGTTCTTGATTTTCCGTTTATATTACCGAGGGAAAATGTACACGTAAAACCGCTCTAATCCGGCTGAAACGTCGATATATGCAATAAAAACCGAACTTCTCCCCTTTTCAATATCTTACTCAGTATTTTAACGAGAAACAAATAGATGATTGAAAATGAAGTATTTAAGGTTATTATCTAATCAATTATGTGTTTGCATCATTTTTATCGTATATATATGAATTATTACCCATAGACTGAAAATTCACAAAAACGTGGAAAACGGCAAAATATTGCCTAATTCGATGATATTTTGTTTAAATCACATAAAGGAAAAGGTGATAATAAACGTCAAAATAGTGCCAAATTCGATGATTTTTCGTACGAAACAAAATGCAAGAAAACTTGCTTAAAATGCAATATTATGCGAAATTCTGAGATTTGAAGGCCAAATCACATATCGTAATACTACATGAAATAGTATCGAAATATTGGTAAAAATGAATATATTTACGTAATATCAAACTACATGATTAACGTGAAAAAGTCACTATTTTACCATATTTTAGGATTTTAACTTCAAATCATTGAGCGAGGTTTCGTATTATTTAGATCCAAGAAAAGACAAATGACAATGTTGTTTCCAATACAAATGATAAAAAAACAAGGTGTTTTCACTAGAATTAACTAAAATGTTCTTGATTTTCCGTTTATATTACCGAGGGAAGATGTACACGTAAAACCGCTCTAATCCGGCTGAAACGTCGATATATGCAATAAAAACCGAACTTCTCCCCTTTTCAATATCTTACTCAGTATTTTAACGAGAAACAAATAGATGATTGAAAATGAAGTATTTAAGGTTATTATCTAATCAATTATGTGTTTGCATCATTTTTATCGTATATATAATGAAGTAATACCCATAAACTGAAAATTCACAAAAACGTGGAAAAACGGCAAAATATTGCCTAATGCGATGATATTTTGTTTAAATCACATAAAGGAAAAGAGGATGATAAACGTCAAAATATTGCTAAATTCGATGATTTTTCGTACGAAACAAAATGCAAGAAAACTTGCTTAAAATGCAATATTATGCGAAATTCTGAGATTCGAAGGCCAAATCACATATCGTGATACTACATGAAATAGTATCGAAATATTGGTAAAAAAGAATATATTTGCGTAATATCAAACTACATGATTAACGTGAAAAAGTCACTATTTTACCATATTTGAGGATTTTACCTTCAAATCATAGAGCGAGGTTTCGTATTATTTAGATCCAAGAAAAGACATATGACAATGTTGTTTCTAATACAAATGATAAAAAGCAATGTGTTTTCATTAGAATTTACTAAAATGTTTTTGATTTTCCGTTTATATTACCGAGGGAAGATGTACACGTAAACCGCTCTAATCCGGCTGAAACCTCGATATATGCAATAAAAACCGAACTTCTTTCCTTCTCAATATCTTACTCAGTATTTTAACGAGAAACAAATAGATGATTGAAAATGAAGTATTTAAGGTTATTTTCTAATCAATTATGTGTTTGCATCATTTTTATCGTATATATATGAATTAATACCCATAGACTGAAAATTCACAAAAACGTGGAAAACGGCAAAATATTGCCTAATTCGATGATATTTTGTTTAAATCACATAAAGGAAAAGGGGATGATTAACGTCAAAATATTGCTAAATTCGATGATTTTTCGTACGAAACAAAATGCAAGAAAACTTGCTTAAAATGCAATATTATGCGAAATTCTGAGATTCGAAGGCCACATGATACTACATGAAATACTACATGAAATGAAATACTATATCGTGATACTACATGAAATAGTATCGAAATATTGGTAAAAATGAATATATTTACGTAATATCAAACTACATGATTAACGTGAAAAGTCACTATTTTTCCATATTTGAGGATTTTACCTTCAAATCATAGAGCGAGGTTTCTTATTATTTAGATCCAAGAAAAGACATATGACAATGTTGTTTCCATAACAAATGATAAAAAAACAATGTGTTTTCATTAGAATTAACTAAAATGTTCTTGATTTTCCGTTTATATTACCGAGGGAAAATGTACACGTAAAACCGCTCTAATCCGGCTGAAACGTCGATATATGCAATAAAAACCGAACTTCTCCCCTTTTCAATATCTTACTCAGTATTTTAACGAGAAACAAATAGATGATTGAAAATGAAGTATTTAAGGTTATTATCTAATCAATTATGTGTTTGCATCATTTTTATCGTATATATATGAATTATTACCCATAGACTGAAAATTCACAAAAACGTGGAAAACGGCAAAATATTGCCTAATTCGATGATATTTTGTTTAAATCACATAAAGGAAAAGGTGATAATAAACGTCAAAATAGTGCTAAATTCGATGATTTTTCGTACGAAACAAAATGCAAGAAAACTTGCTTAAAATGCAATATTATGCGAAATTCTGAGATTTGAAGGCCAAATCACATATCGTAATACTACATGAAATAGTATCGAAATATTGGTAAAAATGAATATATTTACGTAATATCAAACTACATGATTAACGTGAAAAAGTCACTATTTTACCATATTTTAGGATTTTAACTTCAAATCATTGAGCGAGGTTTCGTATTATTTAGATCCAAGAAAAGACATATGACAATGTTGTTTCCAATACAAATGATAAAAAAACAATGTGTTTTCACTAGAATTAACTAAAATGTTCTTGATTTTCCGTTTATATTACCGAGGGAAAATGTACACGTAAAACCGCTCTAATCCGGCTGAAACGTCGATATATGCAATAAAAACCGAACTTCTCCCCTTTTCAATATCTTACTCAGTATTTTAACGAGAAACAAATAGATGATTGAAAATGAAGTATTTAAGGTTATTATCTAATCAATAATGTGTTTGCATCATTTTTATCGTATATATATGAATTATTACCCATAGACTGAAAATTCACAAAAACGTGGAAAACGGCAAAATATTGCCTAATTCGATGATATTTTGTTTAAATCACATAAAGGAAAAGGTGATAATAAACGTCAAAATAGTGCTAAATTCGATGATTTTTCGTACGAAACAAAATGCAAGAAAACTTGCTTAAAATGCAATATTATGCGAAATTCTGAGATTTGAAGGCCAAATCACATATCGTAATACTACATGAAATAGTATCGAAATATTGGTAAAAATGAATATATTTACGTAATATCAAACTACATGATTAACGTGAAAAAGTCACTATTTTACCATATTTTAGGATTTTAACTTCAAATCATTGAGCGAGGTTTCGTATTATTTAGATCCAAGAAAAGACAAATGACAATGTTGTTTCCAATACAAATGATAAAAAAACAAGGTGTTTTCACTAGAATTAACTAAAATGTTCTTGATTTTCCGTTTATATTACCGAGGGAAGATGTACACGTAAAACCGCTCTAATCCGGCTGAAACGTCGATATATGCAATAAAAACCGAACTTCTCCCCTTTTCAATATCTTACTCAGTATTTTAACGAGAAACAAATAGATGATTGAAAATGAAGTATTTAAGGTTATTATCTAATCAATTATGTGTTTGCATCATTTTTATCGTATATATAATGAATTAATACCTATTAAATGAAAATTCACAAAAACGTGGAAAAACGGCTAAATATTGCCTAATTCGATGATATTTTGTTTAAATCACATAAAGGAAAAGGGGATGATAAACGTCAAAATATTGCTAAATTCGATGATTTTTCGTATGAAAGAAAATGCAAGAAAACTTGCTTAAAATGCAATATTATACGAATTTCTGAGATATCAAAGCCAAATCACATATCGCAATACTACATGAAATAGTATCGAAATATTGGTAAAAATGAATATATTTACGTAAAATCAAACTACATGATTAAAATGAAAAAGTCACTATTTTACCATATTTGAGGATTTCAACTTCAAATCATTGAGCGAGGTTTCGTATTATTTAGATCAAAGAAAAGACATATGACAATGTTGTTTCCAATACAAATGATAAAAATCAATGTGTTGTCATTAGAATTAACTAAAATGTTCCTGATTTTTAGTTTATATTACCGATGGAAGATGTACACGAAAACCGCTCTATTCCGGCTGAAACGTCGATATATGCAATAAAATCAGAACTTCTCCCCCTTTCAATATCTTACTCAGTATTTTAACGAGAAAGAAATAGTTGATTGAAAATGAAGTATTTAAGGTTATTATCTAATCAATTATGTGTTTGCATCATTTTTATCGTATATATAATGAAGTAATACCCATAAACTGAAAATTCACAAAAACGTGGAAAAACGGCAAAATATTGCCTAATGCGATGATATTTTGTTTAAATCACATAAAGGAAAAGAGGATGATAAACGTCAAAATATTGCTAAATTCGATGATTTTTCGTACGAAACAAAATGCAAGAAAACTTGCTTAAAATGCAATATTATGCGAAATTCTGAGATTCGAAGGCCAAATCACATATCGTGATACTACATGAAATAGTATCGAAATATTGGTAAAAAAGAATATATTTGCGTAATATCAAACTACATGATTAACGTGAAAAAGTCACTATTTTACCATATTTGAGGATTTTACCTTCAAATCATAGAGCGAGGTTTCGTATTATTTAGATCCAAGAAAAGACATATGACAATGTTGTTTCTAATACAAATGATAAAAAGCAATGTGTTTTCATTAGAATTTACTAAAATGTTTTTGATTTTCCGTTTATATTACCGAGGGAAGATGTACACGTAAACCGCTCTAATCCGGCTGAAACCTCGATATATGCAATAAAAACCGAACTTCTTTCCTTCTCAATATCTTACTCAGTATTTTAACGAGAAACAAATAGATGATTGAAAATGAAGTATTTAAGGTTATTATCTAATCAATTATGTGTTTGCATCATTTTTATCGTATATATATGAATTAATACCCATAGACTGAAAATTCACAAAAACGTGGAAAACGGCAAAATATTGCCTAATTCGATGATATTTTGTTTAAATCACATAAAGGAAAAGGGGATGATTAACGTCAAAATATTGCTAAATTCGATGATTTTTCGTACGAAACAAAATGCAAGAAAACTTGCTTAAAATGCAATATTATGCGAAATTCTGAGATTCGAAGGCCACATGATACTACATGAAATACTACATGAAATGAAATACTATATCGTGATACTACATGAAATAGTATCGAAATATTGGTAAAAATGAATATATTTACGTAATATCAAACTACATGATTAACGTGAAAAGTCACTATTTTTCCATATTTGAGGATTTTACCTTCAAATCATAGAGCGAGGTTTCTTATTATTTAGATCCAAGAAAAGACATATGACAATGTTGTTTCCATAACAAATGATAAAAAAACAATGTGTTTTCATTAGAATTAACTAAAATGTTCTTGATTTTCCGTTTATATTACCGAGGGAAAATGTACACGTAAAACCGCTCTAATCCGGCTGAAACGTCGATATATGCAATAAAAACCGAACTTCTCCCCTTTTCAATATCTTACTCAGTATTTTAACGAGAAACAAATAGATGATTGAAAATGAAGTATTTAAGGTTATTATCTAATCAATTATGTGTTTGCATCATTTTTATCGTATATATATGAATTATTACCCATAGACTGAAAATTCACAAAAACGTGGAAAACGGCAAAATATTGCCTAATTCGATGATATTTTGTTTAAATCACATAAAGGAAAAGGTGATAATAAACGTCAAAATAGTGCTAAATTCGATGATTTTTCGTACGAAACAAAATGCAAGAAAACTTGCTTAAAATGCAATATTATGCGAAATTCTGAGATTTGAAGGCCAAATCACATATCGTAATACTACATGAAATAGTATCGAAATATTGGTAAAAATGAATATATTTACGTAATATCAAACTACATGATTAACGTGAAAAAGTCACTATTTTACCATATTTTAGGATTTTAACTTCAAATCATTGAGCGAGGTTTCGTATTATTTAGATCCAAGAAAAGACATATGACAATGTTGTTTCCAATACAAATGATAAAAAAACAATGTGTTTTCACTAGAATTAACTAAAATGTTCTTGATTTTCCGTTTATATTACCGAGGGAAAATGTACACGTAAAACCGCTCTAATCCGGCTGAAACGTCGATATATGCAATAAAAACCGAACTTCTCCCCTTTTCAATATCTTACTCAGTATTTTAACGAGAAACAAATAGATGATTGAAAATGAAGTATTTAAGGTTATTATCTAATCAATTATGTGTTTGCATCATTTTTATCGTATATATATGAATTATTACCCATAGACTGAAAATTCACAAAAACGTGGAAAACGGCAAAATATTGCCTAATTCGATGATATTTTGTTTAAATCACATAAAGGAAAAGGTGATAATAAACGTCAAAATAGTGCCAAATTCGATGATTTTTCGTACGAAACAAAATGCAAGAAAACTTGCTTAAAATGCAATATTATGCGAAATTCTGAGATTTGAAGGCCAAATCACATATCGTAATACTACATGAAATAGTATCGAAATATTGGTAAAAATGAATATATTTACGTAATATCAAACTACATGATTAACGTGAAAAAGTCACTATTTTACCATATTTTAGGATTTTAACTTCAAATCATTGAGCGAGGTTTCGTATTATTTAGATCCAAGAAAAGACAAATGACAATGTTGTTTCCAATACAAATGATAAAAAAACAAGGTGTTTTCACTAGAATTAACTAAAATGTTCTTGATTTTCCGTTTATATTACCGAGGGAAGATGTACACGTAAAACCGCTCTAATCCGGCTGAAACGTCGATATATGCAATAAAAACCGAACTTCTCCCCTTTTCAATATCTTACTCAGTATTTTAACGAGAAACAAATAGATGATTGAAAATGAAGTATTTAAGGTTATTATCTAATCAATTATGTGTTTGCATCATTTTTATCGTATATATAATGAATTAATACCCATTAAATGAAAATTCACAAAAACGTGGAAAAACGGCTAAATATTGCCTAATTCGATGATATTTTGTTTAAATCACATAAAGGAAAAGGGGATGATAAACGTCAAAATATTGCTAAATTCGATGATTTTTCGTATGAAACAAAATGCAAGAAAACTTGCTTAAAATGCAATATTATACGAATTTCTGAGATATCAAAGCCAAATCACATATCGCAATACTACATGAAATAGTATCGAAATATTGGTAAAAATGAATATATTTACGTAAAATCAAACTACATGATTAAAATGAAAAAGTCACTATTTTACCATATTTGAGGATTTCAACTTCAAATCATTGAGCGAGGTTTCGTATTATTTAGATCAAAGAAAAGACATATGACAATGTTGTTTCCAATACAAATGATAAAAATCAATGTGTTTTCATTAGAATTAACTAAAATGTTCCTGATTTTTAGTTTATATTTCCGATGGAAGATGTACACGAAAACCGCTCTATTCCGGCTGAAACGTCGATATATGCAATAAAATCAGAACTTCTCCCCCTTTTAATATCTTACTCAGTATTTTAACGAGAAAGAAATAGTTGATTGAAAATGAAGTATTTAAGGTTATTATCTAATCAATTATGTGCTTGCATCATTTTTATCGTATATATAATGATTTAATACCCATAAACTGAAAATTCACAAAAACGTGGAAAAACGGCAAAATATTGCCTAATTCGATGATATTTTGTTTAAATCACATAAAGGAAAAGGGGATGATAAACGTCAATGTATTGCTAAATTCGATGATTTTTCGTACGAAACAAAATGCAAGAAAACTTGCTTAAAATGCAATATTATGCGAAATTCTGAGATTCGAACGCCAAATCACATATCGTGATACTACATGAAATAGTATCGAAATATTGGTAAAAATGAATATATTTGCGTAATATCAAACTACATGATTAACGTGAAAAAGTCACTATTTTACCATATTTGAGGATTTTACCTTCAAATCATAGAGCGAGGTTTCGTATTATTTAGATCCAAGAAATGACATATGACAATGTTGTTTCCAATACAAATCATAAAAAGCAATGTGTTTTCATTAGAATTTACTAAAATGTTTTTGATTTTCCGTTTATATTACCGAGGAAAGATGTACACGTAAACCGCTCTAATCCGGCTGAAACGTCGATATATGCAATAAAAACCGAAATTCTCCCCTTTTCAATATCTTACTCAGTATTTTAACGAGAAACCAATATATGATTGAAAATGAAGTATTTAAGGTTATTATCTAATCAATTATGTGTTTGCATCATTTTTATCGTATATATATGAATTAATACCCATAGACTGAAAATTCACAAAAACGTGGAAAACGGCAAAATATTGCCTAATTCGATGATATTTTGTTTAAATCACATAAAAGAAAAGGGGATGATTAACGTCAAAATATTGCTAAATTCGATGATTTTTCCTACGGAACAAAATGCAAGAAAACTTGCTTAAAATGCAATATTATGCGAAATTCTAAGATTCGAAGGCCAAATCACATATCGTGATACTACATGAAATAGTATCGAAATATTGGTAAAAATGAATATATTTGCATAATATCAAACCACATGATTAACGTGAAAAAATCACTATTTTACCATATTTGAGGATTTTACCTTCAAATCATAGAGCGAGGTTTCGTATTATTTACATCCAAGAAAAGACATATGACAATGTTGTTTCCAATGCAAATGATAAAAATCAATGTGTTTTCAATAGAATTTACTAAAATGTTACCGATTTTCCGTTTATATTACCGATGGAAGATGTATACGAAAACCGCTCTATTCCGGCTGAAACGTCGATATATGCAATAAAAACAGAACTTCTCCCATTTTCAATATCTTACTCAGTATTTTAACGAGAAAGAAATAGTTGATTGAAAATGAAGTATTTAAGGTTATTATCTAATCAATTATGTGTTTGCATCATTTTTATCGTATATATAATGAATTATTACCCATAAATTGAAAATTCACAAAAACGTGGAAAAACGGCAAAATATTGCCTAATTCGATGATATTTTGTTTAAATCACATAAAAGAAAAGGGGATGATAAAAGTCAAAATATTGCTAAATTCGATGATTTTTCGTACGAAACAAAATGGAAGAAAACTTGCTTTAAATGCAATATTATGCGAAATTCTGAGAATTGAAGGCCAAATCACATATCGTAATACTACATGAAATAGTATCGAAATAATAGTAAAAATGAGTATATTTACGTAATATCAAACTACATGATTAACGTGAAAAAGTCAATATTTTACCATGTTTGAGGATTTTAACTTCAAATCATTGAGCGAGGTTTATTATTATTTAGATCCAAGAAAAGACATATGACAATGTTGTTTCCAATACAAATGATAAAAAAACAATGTGTTTTCATTAGAATTAACTAAAATGTTCTTGATTTTCCGTTTATATTACGGAGGGAAGATGTACACGTTAAACCGCTCTAATCCGGCTGAAACGTCGATATATGCAATAAAAACCGAACTTTTCCCTCTTTCAATATCTTACTCAGTATTTTTACGAGAAACAAATAGATGATTGAAAATGAAGTATTTAAGGTTATTATCTAATCAATTATGTGTTTGCATCATTTTCATCGTATATATAATGAATTAATACCCATAAACTGAAAATTCACAAAAACTTGGAAAAACGGCAGAATATTGCCTAATTCGATGATATTTTGTTTAAATCACATAAAGGAAAAGGGGATGATAAACGTCAAAATATTGCTAAATTCGATGATTTTTCGTACGAAACAAAAAGCAAGAAAACTTGCTTAAAATGCAATATTATGCGAAATTCTGAGATTTGAAGGCCAAATCACATATCGTAATACTACATGAAATAGTATCGAAATAATAGTAAAAATGAGTATATTTACGTAATATCAAACTACATGATTAACGTGAAAAAGTCAATATTTTTCCATATATGAGGATTTTAACTTCAAATCATTGAGCGAGGTTTCGTATTATTTAGATCCAAGAAAAGACATATGACAATGTTGTTTCCAATACAAATGATAAAAAGCAATGTGTTTTCATTAGAATTTACTAAAATGCTTTGATTTTCCGTTTATATTACCGAGGGAAGATGTACACGTAAACCGCTCTAATCCGGCTGAAACGTCGATATATGCAATAAAAACCGAACTTCTCCCCTTTTCAATATCTTACTCAGTATTTTAAACTTCCTTTAAATGCAATATTATGCGAAATTCTGCGATTTGAAGGCCAAATCACATATCGTGATACTACATGAAATAGTATCGAAATATTGGTAAAAATGAATATATTTGCGTAATATCAAACTACATGATTAACGTGAAAAAGTCACTATTTTACCATATTTGAGGATTTTACCTTCAAATCATAGAGCGAGGTTTCGTATTATTTAGATCCAAGAAAAGACATATGACAATGTTGTTTCCAATACAAATGATAAAAAGCAATGTGTTTTCATTAGAATTTACTAAAATGTTTTTGATTTTCCGTTTATATTATCGAGGGAAGATGTACACGTAAACCGCTCTAATCCGGCTGAAACGTCGATATATGCAATAAAAACCGAACTTCTCCCCTTCTCAATATCTTACTCAGTATTTTAACGAGAAACAAATAGATGATTGAAAATGAAGTATTTAAGGTTATTTTCTAATCAATTATGTGTTTGCATCATTTTTATCGTATATATATGAATTAATACCCATAGACTGAAAATTCACAAAAACGTGGAAAACGGCAAAATATTGCCTAATTCGATGATATTTTGTTTAAATCACATAAAGGAAAAGGGGATGATTAACGTCAAAATATTGCTAAATTCGATGATTTTTCGTACGAAACAAAATGCAAGAAAACTTGCTTAAAATGCAATATTATGCGAAATTCTGAGATTCGAAGGCCACATGATACTACATGAAATACTACATGAAATGAAATACTATATCGTGATACTACATGAAATAGTATCGAAATATTGGTAAAAATGAATATATTTACGTAATATCAAACTACATGATTAACGTGAAAAGTCACTATTTTTCCATATTTGAGGATTTTACCTTCAAATCATAGAGCGAGGTTTCTTATTATTTAGATCCAAGAAAAGACATATGACAATGTTGTTTCCATAAAAAATGATAAAAAACAATGTGTTTTCATTAGAATTAACTAAAATGTTCTTGATTTTCCGTTTATATTACCGAGGGAAAATGTACACGTAAAACCGCTCTAATCCGGCTGAAACGTCGATATATGCAATAAAAACCGAACTTCTCCCCTTTTCAATATCTTACTCAGTATTTTAACGAGAAACAAATAGATGATTGAAAATGAAGTATTTAAGGTTATTATCTAATCAATTATGTGTTTGCATCATTTTTATCGTATATATATGAATTAATACCCATAGACTGAAAATTCACAAAAACGTGGAAAACGGCAAAATATTGCCTAATTCGATGATATTTTGTTTAAATCACATAAAGGAAAACGGGATAATAAACGTCAAAATAGTGCTAAATTCGATGATTTTTCGTACGAAAGAAAATGCAAGAAAACTTGCTTAAAATGCAATATTATGCGAAATTCTGAGATTTGAAGGCCAAATCACATATCGTAATACTACATGAAATAGTATCGAAATATTGGTAAAAATGAATATATTTACGTAATATCAAACTACATGATTAACGTGAAAAAGTCACTATTTTACCATATTTTAGGATTTTAACTTCAAATCATTGAGCGAGGTTTCGTATTATTTAGATCCAAGAAAAGACATATGACAATGTTGTTTCCAATACAAATGATAAAAAAACAATGTGTTTTCACTAGAATTAACTAAAATGTTCTTGATTTTCCGTTTATATTACCGAGGGAAGATGTACACGTAAAACCGCTCTAATCCGGCTGAAACGTCGATATATGCAATAAAAACCGAGCTTCTCCCCTTTTCAATATCTTACTCAGTATTTTAACGAGAAACAAATAGATGATTGAAAATGAAGTATTTAAGGTTCTTATCTAATCAATTATGTGTTTGCATCATTTTTATCGTATATATAATGAATTAATACCCATAAAATGAAAATTCACAAAAACGTGGAAAAACGGCTAAATATTGCCTAATTCGATGATATTTTGTTTAAATCACATAAAGGAAAAGGGGATGATAAACGTCAAAATATTGCTAAATTCGATGATTTTTCGTATGAAACAAAATGCAAGAAAACTTGCTTAAAATGCAATATTATACGAATTTCTGAGATATCAAAGCCAAATCACATATCGCAATACTACATGAAATAGTATCGAAATATTGGTAAAAATGAATATATTTACGTAAAATCAAACTACATGATTAACGTGAAAAAGTCACTATTTTACCATATTTGAGGATTTCAACTTCAAATCATTGAGCGAGGTTTCGTATTATTTAGATCAAAGAAAAGACATATGACAATGTTGTTTCCAATACAAATGATAAAAATCAATGTGTTTTCATTAGAATTAACTAAAATGTTCCTGATTTTTAGTTTATATTACCGATGGAAGATGTACACGAAAACCGCTCTATTCCGGCTGAAACGTCGATACATGCAATAAAATCAGAACTTCTCCCCTTTTCAATATCTTACTCAGTATTTTAACGAGAAACCAATATATGATTGAAAATGAAGTATTTAAGGTTATTATCTAATCAATTATGTGTTTGCATCATTTTTATCGTATATATATGAATTAATACCCATAGACTGAAAATTCACAAAAACGTGGAAAACGGCAAAATATTGCCTAATTCGATGATATTTTGTTTAAATCACATTAAAGAAAAGGGGATGATAAACGTCAAAATATTGCTAAATTCGATGATTTTTCCTACGAAACAAAATGCAAGAAAACTTGCTTAAAATGCAATATTTTGCGAAATTCTAAGATTCGAAGGCCAAATCACATATCGTGATACTACATGAAATAGTATCGAAATATTGGTAAAATGAATATATTTGCATAATATCAAACCACATGATTAACGTGAAAAAGTCACTATTTTACCATATTTGAGGATTTTACCTTCAAATCATAGAGCGAGGTTTCGTATTATTTACATCCAAGAAAAGACATATGACAATGTTGTTTCCAATGCAAATGATAAAAATCAATGTGTTTTCATTAGAATTAACTAAAATGTTACCGATTTTCCGTTTATATTACCGATGGAAGATGTATACGAAAACCGCTCTATTCCGGCTGAAACGTCGATATATGCAATAAAAACAGAACTTCTCCCATTTTCAATATCTTACTCAGTATTTTAACGAGAAAGAAATAGTTGATTGAAAATGAAGTATTTAAGATTTTTATCTAATCAATTATGTGTTTGCATCATTTTTATCGTATATATAATGAATTATTACCCATAAATTGAAAATTCACAAAAACGTGGAAAAACGGCAAAATATTGCCTAATTCGATGATATTTTGTTTAAATCACATAAAAGAAAAGGGGATGATAAAAGTCAAAATATTGCTAAATTCGATGATTTTTCGTACGAAACAAAATGGAAGAAAACTTGCTTTAAATGAAATATTATGCGAAATTCTGAGATTTGAAGGCCAAATCACATATCGTAATACTACATGAAATAGTATCGAAATAATAGTAAAAATGAGTATATTTACGTAATATCAAACTACATGATTAACGTGAAAAAGTCAATATTTTACCATGTTTGAGGATTTTAACTTCAAATCATTGAGCGAGGTTTATTATTATTTAGATCCAAGAAAAGACATATGACAATGTTGTTTCCAATACAAATGATAAAAAAACAATGTGTTTTCATTAGAATTAAATAAAATGTTCTTGATTTTCCGTTTATATTACGGAGGGAAGATGTACACGTAAAACCGCTCTAATCCGGCTGAAACGTCGATATATGCAATAAAAACCGAACTTTTCCCCCTTTCAATATCTTACTCAGTATTTTTACGAGAAACAAATAGATGATTGAAAATGAAGTATTTAAGGTTATTATCTAATCAATTATGTGTTTGCATCATTTTCATCGTATATATAATGAATTAATACCCATAAACTGAAAATTCACAAAAACTTGGAAAAACGGCAAAATATTGCCTAATTCGATGATATTTTGTTTAAATCACATAAAGGAAAAGGGGATGATAAACGTCAAAATATTGCTAAATTCGATGATTTTTCGTACGAAACAAAATGCAAGAAAATTTGCTTAAAATGCAATATTATGCGAAATTCTGAGATATGAAGGCCAAATCACATATCGTAATACTACATGAAATAGTATCGAAATAATAGTAAAAATGAGTATATTTACGTAATATCAAACTACATGATTAACGTGAAAAAGTCAATATTTTTCCATATTTGAGGATTTTAACTTCAAATCATTGAGCGAGGTTTCGTATTATTTAGATCCAAGAAAAGACATATGACAATGTTGTTTCCAATACAAATGATAAAAAGCCATGTGTTTTCATTAGAATTTACTAAAATGTTTTTGATTTTCCGTTTATATTACCGAGGGAAGATGTACACGTAAACCGCTCTAATCCGGCTGAAACGTCGATATATGCAATAAAAACCGAACTTCTCCCCTTTTCAATATCTTACTCAGTATTTTAAACTTGCTTTAAATGCAATATTATGCGAAATTCTGAGATTTGAAGGCCAAATCACATATCGTGATACTACATGAAATAGTATCGAAATATTGGTAAAAATGAATATATTTGCGTAATATCAAACTACATGATTAACGTGAAAAAGTCACTATTTTACCATATTTGAGGATTTTACCTTCAAATCATAGAGCTAGGTTTCGTATTATTTAGATCCAAGAAAAGACATATGACAATGTTGTTTCCAATACAAATGATAAAAATCAATGTGTTTTCATTAGAATTTACTAAAATGTTTTTGATTTTCCGTTTATATTACCGAGGGAAGATGTACACGTAAACCGCTCTAATCCGGCTGAAACGTCGATATATGCAATAAAAATCGAACTTCTCCCCTTTTCAATATCTTACTCAGTATTTTAACGAGAAACAAATAGATGATTGAAAATGAAGTATTTAAGGTTATTATCTAATCAATTATGTGTTTGCATCATTTTTATCGTATATATAATGAATTAATACCTATAAACTGAAAATTCACAAAAACTTGGAACAACGGCAAAATATTGCCTAATTCGATGATATTTTGTTTAAATCACATAAAGGAAAAGGGGATGATAAACGTCAAAATATTGCTAAATTCGATAATTTTTCGTACGAAACAAAATGCAAGAAAACTTGCTTAAAATGCAATATTATGCGAAATTCTGAGAATCGAAAGCCAAATCACATATCGTGATACTACATGAAATAGTATCGAAATATTGGTAAAAATGAATATATTTGCGTAATATCAAACTACATGATTAACGTGAAAAAGTCACTATTTTACCATATTTGAGGATTTTACCTTCAAATCATAGAGCGAGGTTTCGTATTATTTAAATCCAAGAAAAGACATATGACAATGTTGTTTCCAATACAAATGATAAAAAGCAATGTGTTTTCATTAGAATTTACTAAAATGTTTTTGATTTTCCGTTTATATTACCGAGGAAAGATGTACACGTAAACCGCTCTAATCCGGCTGAAACGTCGATATATGCAATAAAAACCGAACTTCTCCCCTTTTCAATATCTTACTCAGTATTTTAACGAGAAACCAATATATGATTGAAAATGAAGTATTTAAGGTTATTATCTAATCAATTATGTGTTTGCATCATTTTTATCGTATATATAATGAATAATTACCCATAAATTGAAAATTCACAAAAACGTGGAAAAACGGCAAAATATTGCCTAATTCGATGATATTTTGTTTAAATCACATAAAAGAAAAAGGGATGATAAAAGTCAAAATATTGCTAAATTCGATGATTTTTCGTACGAAACAAAATGGAAGAAAACTTGCTTTAAATGCAATATTATGCGAAATTCTTAGATTTGAAGGCCAAATCACATATCGTAATACTACATGAAATAGTATCGAAATAATAATAAAAATGAGTATATTTACGTAATATCAAACTACATGATTAACGTGAAAAAGTCAATATTTTACCATGTTTGAGGATTTTAACTTCAGATCATTGAGCGAGGTTTATTATTATTTAGATCCAAGAAAAGACATATGACAATGTTGTTTCCAATACAAATGATAAAAAAACAATGTGTTTTCATTAGAATTAACTAAAATGTTCTTGATTTTCCGTTTATGTTACGGAGGGAAGATGTACACGTAAAACCGCTCTAATCCGGCTGAAACGTCGATATATGCAATAAAAACCGAACTTTTCCCCCTTTCAATATCTTACTCAGTATTTTTACGAGAAACAAATAGATGATTGAAAATGAAGTATTTAAGGTTATTATCTAATCAATTATGTGTTTGCATCATTTTTATCGTATATATAATGAATTAATACCCATTAAATGAAAATTCACAAAAACGTGGAAAAACGGCTAAATATTGCCTAATTCGATGATATTTTGTTTAAATCACATAAAGGAAAAGGGGATGATAAACGTCAAAATATTGCTAAATTCGATGATTTTTCGTACGAAACAAAATGCAAGAAAACTTGCTTAAAATGCAATATTATGCGAAATTCTGAGATTTGAAGGCCAAATCACATATCGTAATACTACATGAAATAGTATCGAAATAATAGTAAAAATGAGTATATTTACGTAATATCAAACTACATGATTAACGTGAAAAAGTCAATATTTTTCCATATTTGATGATTTTAACTTCAAATCATTGAGCGAGGTTTCGTATTATTTAGATCCAAGAAAAGACATATGACAATGTTGTTTCCAATACAAATGATAAAAAGCAATGTGTTTTCATTAGAATTTACTAAAATGTTTTTGATTTTCCGTTTATATTACCGAGGGAAGATGTTCACGTAAACCGCTCTAATCCGGCTGAAACGTCGATATATGCAATAAAAACCAAACTTCTCCCCTTTTCAATATCTTACTCAGTATTTTAAACTTGCTTTAAATGCAATATTATGCGAAATTCTGAGATTTGAAGGCCAAATCACATATCGTGATACTACATGAAATAGTATCGAAATATTGGTAAAAATGAATATATTTGCGTAATATCAAACTACATGATTAACGTGAAAAAGTCACTATTTTACCATATTTGAGGATTTTACCTTCAAATCATAGAGCGAGGTTTCGTATTATTTAGATCCAAGAAAAGACATATGACAATGTTGTTTCCAATACAAATGATAAAAAGCAATGTGTTTTCATTAGAATTTACTAAAATGTTTTTGATTTTCCGTTTATATTACCGAGGGAAGATGTACACGTAAACCGCTCTAATCCGGCTGAAACGTCGATATATGCAATAAAAACCGAACTTCTCCCCTTTTCAATATCTTACTCGGTATTTTAACGAGAAACAAATAGATGATTGAAAATGAAGTATTTAAGCTTATTATCTAATCAATTATGTGTTTGCATCATTTTTATCGTATATATATGAATTAATACCCATAGACTGAAAATTCACAAAAACGTGGAAAACGGCAAAATATTGCCTAATTCGATGATATTTTGTTTAAATCACATAAAAGAAAAGGGGATGATAAACATCAAAATATTGCTAAATTCGATGATTTTTCGTACGAAACAAAATGCGAGAAAACTTGCTTAAAATGCAATATTATGCGAAATTCTAAGATTCGAAGGCCAAATCACATATCGTGATACTACATGAAATAGTATCGAAATATTGGTAAAAATGAATATTTTTGCATAATATCAAACCACATGATTAACGTGAAAAAGTCACTATTTTACCATATTTGAGGATTTTACCTTCAAATCATTGAGCGAGGTTTCGTATTATTTACATCCAAGAAAAGACATATGACAATGTTGTTTCCAATACAAATGATAAAAAGCAATGTGTTTTCATTAGAATTAACTAAAATGTTACCGATTTTCCGTTTATATTACCGATGGAAGATGTATACGAAAACCGCTCTATTCCGGCTGAAACGTCGATATATGCAATAAAAACAGACCTTCTCCCATTTTCAATATCTTACTCAGTATTTTAACGAGAAAGAAATGGTTGATTGAAAATGAAGTATTTAAGGTTATTATCTAATCAATTATGTGTTTGCATCATTTTTATCGTATATATAATGAATTATTACCCATAAATTGAAAATTCACAAAAACGTGGAAAAACGGCCAAATATTGCCTAATTCGATGATATTTTGTTTAAATCAAATAAAGGAAAAGGGGATGATAAACGTCAAAATATTGCTAAATTCGATGACTTTTCGTACGAAACAAAATGCAAGAAAACTTGCTTAAAATGCAATATTATGCGAAATTCTGAGATTCGAAGGCCAAATCACATATCGTGATACTACATGAAATAGTATCGAAATATTGGTAAAAATGAATATATTTGCGTAATATCAAACTACATGATTAACGTGAAAAAGTCACTATTTTACCATATTTGAGGATTTTACCTTCAAATCATTGAGCGAGGTTTCGAATTATTTAGATCCAAGAAAAGACATATGACAATGTTGTTTCCAATACAAATGATAAAAAGCAATGTGTTTTCATTAGAATTTACTGAAATGTTTTTGATTTTCCGTTTATATTACCGAGGGAAGATGTACACGTAAACCGCTCTAATCCGGCTGAAACGTCGATATATGCAATAAAAACCGAACTTCTCCCCTTTTCAATATCTTACTCAGTAGTTTTAACGAGAAACAAATAGATGATTGAAAATGAAGTATTTAAGGTTATTATCTAATCAATTATGTGTTTGCATCATTTTTATCGTATATATATGAATTAATACCCATAGACTGAAAATTCACAAAAACGTGGAAAACGGCAAAATATTGCCTAATTCGAATGATATTTTGTTTAAATCACATAAAAGAAAAGGGGATGATAAAAGTCAAAATATTGCTAAATTCGATGATTTTTCGTACGAAACAAAATGGAAGAAAACTTGCTTTAAATGCAATATTATGCGAAATTCTTAGATTTGAAGGCCAAATCACATATCGTAATACTACATGAAATAGTATCGAAATAATAATAAAAATGAGTATATTTACGTAATATCAAACTACATGATTAACGTGAAAAAGTCAATATTTTACCATGTTTGAGGATTTTAACTTCAGATCATTGAGCGAGGTTTATTATTATTTAGATCCAAGAAAAGACATATGACAATGTTGTTTCCAATACAAATGATAAAAAAACAATGTGTTTTCATTAGAATTAACTAAAATGTTCTTGATTTTCCGTTTATGTTACGGAGGGAAGATGTACACGTAAAACCGCTCTAATCCGGCTGAAACGTCGATATATGCAATAAAAACCGAACTTTTCCCCCTTTCAATATCTTACTCAGTATTTTTACGAGAAACAAATAGATGATTGAAAATGAAGTATTTAAGGTTATTATCTAATCAATTATGTGTTTGCATCATTTTTATCGTATATATAATGAATTAATACCCATTAAATGAAAATTCACAAAAACGTGGAAAAACGGCTAAATATTGCCTAATTCGATGATATTTTGTTTAAATCACATAAAGGAAAAGGGGATGATAAACGTCAAAATATTGCTAAATTCGATGATTTTTCGTACGAAACAAAATGCAAGAAAACTTGCTTAAAATGCAATATTATGCGAAATTCTGAGATTTGAAGGCCAAATCACATATCGTAATACTACATGAAATAGTATCGAAATAATAGTAAAAATGAGTATATTTACGTAATATCAAACTACATGATTAACGTGAAAAAGTCAATATTTTTCCATATTTGATGATTTTAACTTCAAATCATTGAGCGAGGTTTCGTATTATTTAGATCCAAGAAAAGACATATGACAATGTTGTTTCCAATACAAATGATAAAAAGCAATGTGTTTTCATTAGAATTTACTAAAATGTTTTTGATTTTCCGTTTATATTACCGAGGGAAGATGTTCACGTAAACCGCTCTAATCCGGCTGAAACGTCGATATATGCAATAAAAACCAAACTTCTCCCCTTTTCAATATCTTACTCAGTATTTTAAACTTGCTTTAAATGCAATATTATGCGAAATTCTGAGATTTGAAGGCCAAATCACATATCGTGATACTACATGAAATAGTATCGAAATATTGGTAAAAATGAATATATTTGCGTAATATCAAACTACATGATTAACGTGAAAAAGTCACTATTTTACCATATTTGAGGATTTTACCTTCAAATCATAGAGCGAGGTTTCGTATTATTTAGATCCAAGAAAAGACATATGACAATGTTGTTTCCAATACAAATGATAAAAAGCAATGTGTTTTCATTAGAATTTACTAAAATGTTTTTGATTTTCCGTTTATATTACCGAGGGAAGATGTACACGTAAACCGCTCTAATCCGGCTGAAACGTCGATATATGCAATAAAAACCGAACTTCTCCCCTTTTCAATATCTTACTCGGTATTTTAACGAGAAACAAATAGATGATTGAAAATGAATGTATTTAAGCTTATTATCTAATCAATTATGTGTTTGCATCATTTTTATCGTATATATATGAATTAATACCCATAGACTGAAAATTCACAAAAACGTGGAAAACGGCAAAATATTGCCTAATTCGATGATATTTTGTTTAAATCACATAAAAGAAAAGGGGATGATAAACATCAAAATATTGCTAAATTCGATGATTTTTCGTACGAAACAAAATGCGAGAAAACTTGCTTAAAATGCAATATTATGCGAAATTCTAAGATTCGAAGGCCAAATCACATATCGTGATACTACATGAAATAGTATCGAAATATTGGTAAAAATGAATATTTTTGCATAATATCAAACCACATGATTAACGTGAAAAAGTCACTATTTTACCATATTTGAGGATTTTACCTTCAAATCATTGAGCGAGGTTTCGTATTATTTACATCCAAGAAAAGACATATGACAATGTTGTTTCCAATACAAATGATAAAAAGCAATGTGTTTTCATTAGAATTAACTAAAATGTTACCGATTTTCCGTTTATATTACCGATGGAAGATGTATACGAAAACCGCTCTATTCCGGCTGAAACGTCGATATATGCAATAAAAACAGACCTTCTCCCATTTTCAATATCTTACTCAGTATTTTAACGAGAAAGAAATGGTTGATTGAAAATGAAGTATTTAAGGTTATTATCTAATCAATTATGTGTTTGCATCATTTTTATCGTATATATAATGAATTATTACCCATAAATTGAAAATTCACAAAAACGTGGAAAAACGGCCAAATATTGCCTAATTCGATGATATTTTGTTTAAATCAAATAAAGGAAAAGGGGATGATAAACGTCAAAATATTGCTAAATTCGATGACTTTTCGTACGAAACAAAATGCAAGAAAACTTGCTTAAAATGCAATATTATGCGAAATTCTGAGATTCGAAGGCCAAATCACATATCGTGATACTACATGAAATAGTATCGAAATATTGGTAAAAATGAATATATTTGCGTAATATCAAACTACATGATTAACGTGAAAAAGTCACTATTTTACCATATTTGAGGATTTTACCTTCAAATCATTGAGCGAGGTTTCGAATTATTTAGATCCAAGAAAAGACATATGACAATGTTGTTTCCAATACAAATGATAAAAAGCAATGTGTTTTCATTAGAATTTACTGAAATGTTTTTGATTTTCCGTTTATATTACCGAGGGAAGATGTACACGTAAACCGCTCTAATCCGGCTGAAACGTCGATATATGCAATAAAAACCGAACTTCTCCCCTTTTCAATATCTTACTCAGTGTTTTAACGAGAAACAAATAGATGATTGAAAATGAAGTATTTAAGGTTATTATCTAATCAATTATGTGTTTGCATCATTTTTATCGTATATATATGAATTAATACCCATAGACTGAAAATTCACAAAAACGTGGAAAACGGCAAAATATTGCCTAATTCGATGATATTTTGTTTAAATCACATAAAAGAAAAGGGGATGATAAAAGTCAAAATATTGCTAAATTCGATGATTTTTCGTACGAAACAAAATGGAAGAAAACTTGCTTTAAATGCAATATTATGCGAAATTCTGAGATTTGAAGGCCAAATCACATATCGTAATACTACATGAAATAGTATCGAAATAATAGTAAAAATGAGTATATTTACGTAATATCAAACTACATGATTAACGTGAAAAAGTCAATATTTTACCATGTTTGAGGATTTTAACTTCAAATCATTGAGCGAGGTTTATTATTGTTTAGATCCAAGAAAAGACATATGACAATGTTGTTTCCAATACAAATGATAAAAAAACAATGTGTTTTCATTAGAATTAACTAAAATGTTCTTGATTTTCCGTTTATATTACGGAGGGAAGATGTACACGTAAAACCGCTCTAATCCGGCTGAAACGTCGATATATGCAATAAAAACCGAACTTTTCCCCTTTCAATATCTTACTCAGTATTTTTACGAGAAACAAATAGATGATTGAAAATGAAGTATTTAAGGTTATTATCTAATCAATTATGTGTTTGCATCATTTTCATCGTATATATAATGAATTAATACCCATAAACTTAAAATTCTCAAAAACTTGGAAAAACGGCAAAATATTGCCTAATTCGATGATTTTTTGTTTAAATCACATAAAGGAAAAGGGGATGATAACCGTCAAAATATTGCTAAATTTGATGATTTTTCGTACGAAACAAAATGCAAGAAAACTTGCTTAAAATGCAATATTAGGCGAAATTCTGAGATTCGAAGGCCAAATCACATATCGTGATACTACATGAAATAGTATCGAAATATTGGTAAAAATGAATATATTTGCGTAATATCAAACTACATGATTAACGTGAAAAAGTCACTATTTTACCATATTTGAGGATTTTACCTTCAAATCATAGAGCGAGGTTTCGTATTATTTTGATACAAGAAAAGACATATGACAATTGTGGGAACCGACCTGTGAGATTTATATTTATTTAATTTATATGAATTTATATTTACGTTAATTTATATACTTCGATAGCAATTTGTATAATGATAAGTGGACTGTATTTCTGAAATAATCTCTTAATCTCACAAATCGATCCTCTACACATTAGGGGGGTTTATTAAATTAATATATATGCAGCCAATCAAACTACAGTAATAGACTACATACATTAAAGAGGTTCCTTATCTTATAGTACAGCAGGTTAGTCCACCAGGTATAACTAGGGTGTAGACACCAAATTATCCTCTTTGAGGTAGATTCCATCACCCAGTAACTGGTGCACAAATCTTATGCTTCCTCGTCTTGACCTGTCAAAAGGGCGCTAGCTGTAAAGCCAGATTCTATATATGACAAGCTATATCAGAAAAAACACTATACAGTACATGGAACAATAAAGACCTGGCTTAATTACCTTTAGTTTGAGGCGATTTCGCGTTCTAACCGGATAACCCTACCCAATGACATTAATGGCCACTAATGATAGATAATGGGTTTCGGAAAGAACACTTAACTTGAATTTGTTGACAGCGTGTGATAATGGTACACCTTTGGTTTCCATAACACTACGTCCAAGTAAAATTAACAGGAGCCGAATTTGCTCCCGTGTGAGCCTCTGGTCTCAATAAACAATGGCTGCCCTCCTCCTCACTCTGACGCCTGGCTTACATTGTCCACATTTCAGAAAGTGATAGAAGGGTCACATTTACTCTACTTTAATATTGATAATTAAGTTAATTTATATAAGATGTTTTTATGATGGTAAAGTCCAAAGACTAATGTATTTAAGAATAATTCCCAGCAGAATAGCTGGTGAATTATAATAGTATGTGGTGATGATATCCCGTTTTCTTTAGACGGTAATTCCACTACAAGTTACGTTTTCTATGGGTAACTTGTTTATACAATACAGCTATTATCTGTATGATTATTAAATGGTGTCATATTTTCCGACATAATTCCCCAGGGGCTGCTCACGGGTCGAAGTCCTAATTAGAACAGACGAACACCGATACTCCTCCTTCGAATTATTTGATTAATTTGATGTTAGTAGTTAGTAATCACACATTTGTGCGTCTGTTCGTACAGGACGGATGTCCCGTACTAGAGTTGCAGGGGTTAGAAGTCTAATGCGAATTCATTTCCCTGTTAACTCTTGAAAGGCTAATATTCAAGCCTAATTACATATTATTTAACCCAGAAGACTAGATGTGATCAAGTACTACAGTCAAGTATGATTCAGGGACTGCAGTGAGATCAGTGACATTAGATATAACTTGAAGTTTCTTCAGGTAGCTGGTCACTGATATATAAACACTGAGGCCCATGGAATACATCTTGATTAAATAATAAATGTATCAAATCAGTCATCAGATTTATTAGGGTTTAATTTAGTTAATTGATTCAGAGGATTGAATAGCTCATCATTAAAGTAAAGTATGGTTCTGAGACTGCAGTGGGTTCAGTGACATTGGTCGCAGTGACTTGTAGCTGTTTTAGGCTACTGTTCACTGATTTGCCACTGAGGCCTCATGAACTCATCTTCAGCTTCAAATGATGATACTAACATCAACCTCTGTTGGTATAGTCAGCTGTAATCTCCTTAGTATAATGCTACTGGAGAAATATAATCAGCTGACAAATTTAGATTTCTACTGGTATTGTTTATCTGCAGGCATAGGTCTCCTCAGGCTTGATACTGGGCCTGAGAGTAATTTACCTCCTGCAGAGTTTAACATGGTTATGCCCTGATATTTAGTAGGGCTACCGATGAATCGATGACAATAGTCTGTCCCTACAAGGAGACCGAAGTCGGTGAGGTGATCAGACTTAATATTATCTGCCAATTTTATTCCTCTATTTCTCAGGAATTTGGCTGTTGCTCTCAGACCTTGAACTTGTAGGTCTACTGGTATTTTGTCCACCACAATGGCTTGTACTCGACAGACGTACCTGCCTAAACGTACTGATGGTTGTACCACCTGGTAGACTTGAGGTCCTGCATCTGTTACAAACCCTGAGATGTTGAATGACGTCTGGGCTACAGGCCTTAATTGTAGTTCATCTGCCAGCTTTTTAGTGATATATGTTCTCTGGGATCCTTGGTCAAACAACCCACGGGTATGGACCTTGGCCCTCTTATTCAGGATGGTAATTTGGGCAGTAGGCAAAGTCGTATTACCTTTAGACTTTGCCGATTGGACACTGTTTGTTTGTTGCACCTTGCAGTACTGTACTGTGGTGAGAATGCTATCTTCCACCTTGGGGTTTGAAGACGTTGTTTTGGTGTCTCTGCACAATGCTGCATGGTGCTGACCTTTGTTACACCTATTACAGGTGTGTAATTGGGTATCACAATCCTTGATGTTATGTTTCCTGAGGCACCTCGTGCAATGTTGCAAATCTTTGAGTCGCTCAACGCGGGCGTCACTATCAGGAAAATTAGAGCAGTGGTACATTGAATGTTTCTCATTGCAGAACAAACATGTTCCATAGCTTCCAGTACCCTTTAGTGTCACGTTCTTGGATGACACAGTAACTATAGGCTTGGAGGGTCCCACTGCATATACGCCCACACTGCTACTGTTCCACTTTGGTGTTGAATTATATTGTCTAGATTGATTTGGAGTACCTTTGGTACTCTGTGGTTTACTATTATTGGTTTCTGAGGGTTTACTTGGTGGTTTTAATTTGTCATGTGTTCGTAATTGATGAACTACTGACTTTAAACCTTCAGATATTTCATTCATGGCTAAGATGCTTTTATTGTAATGAGCACTCATTTGCCTCAATATGTCCCTAGGTATTTTCTCCTGGACAATTATTTTCAAGACCCACTCAGCCCCGTTTGTATCTGCTGTCAGGCTGAGGGCATTGATCAATGATTCTACCTCCAGCTTGAAGACTTGGAGTGAATCAACTGAAGACTCCGGTGAGGGTAAATGCAACAGCTCATGAACTAAATGTGATGTTCTTACTTCTGGATCAGCATAATTATCCTTGAGGAGTTTTTTTGCCAGATCATAGCCGTCATTAGTTAATCTCAGATGGGATACTACTGTTTTAGCCTCACCTGATAATTGGCCTTGCAAATAAGAGAATTTACTACTCTTTGGTAAAGATTGTTTTGAGTCTACAAGGTCAACGAATTTGTTCCAAAATTCGTCCCAATCTTCCTCATCTTTTCCTGAGAAAGTGGGTAAATTAATTGGAGGGAGACGAGCTTCTGTTTGACTCGTATTAGATGCAACTGTTGTTGTTGTTGCTGTTGCCTTGTTCTGGGCAATTAATTTGACATAAGGCTGTAACGTGGCCTGAGTGTGATCTTCATAATTCGCAAGATCAACCATAATGTCGTCTATTTCTGTTTCTGATAAATTGGTGTTGGCAAGTTCAGCCACATATGTTGCTATTTGGCATTTGATTTGCTCAAATTTACCTGCAGCTGCTTGATAATAGCTTTCCAGGTCAGCATAATCAACTTGAGATTGTTGTGACAAATCTTCACATTTCTTGATCTGTCTTGTTAAATGGCCTTTAAGACCTGCAAGGGTTCTTTTCATTCTCCCTGCATTATCCATACTGGCTAGTTGGTGAAGCCTTGTGGGGCTTGTACTTGGGCTGCTCATAATACTGAACAAACACTAATGGTAGCCTAGGGTAAATTCTGAACTCACTAGGTAATAATCCTACCTCTACTAGAGGTTAGCACTTAAAATTAATACACATTATATATATACAATCATACACACTAATGATTTGAGTGATAAACCAGTGTCACTGGAAGTACCTTTAGGTTAGCTCTTCTATATCACCCTAGGATGGTAGAGACACTAATTAATCACTCAAAGGTGTAATGATCATAAGTAAATTATTATATATACAACTCAACTCGAGTTGATAAAAATTACACCCAAAATAGGGTCTGGACCATTCATTAATGGTGTTAGGTTATTCAATATAGTACAACTGACTATGGTAATAATGGGACTAGGATGAACGATAATAGTTCAACTAGTCAATGGTTAATATCCTACCCTGATGTGGGTTGGCAATTAGTAAATATTATACTGTAATCATTAGTGCAATATATTAAATAATTCTCTATTTTGGAGAAATAATATACACAATTATTGATAATAGCCTCTTAATTAGCCTCTATAAAACTTCTAATATTATCTAGAAGTATTAAATATTATTAGCGACCTCGCGAAATAAACTCCACAAAATTCGTAGATAATCTCTCGCGAAATGTAACACCACGAAATCCGTGAACAATCTTGCGAGGACACAGCCACTAATTTGGCTGGCTTCTATATTAGCGCTGTCATTTCACAGAATAACACACCACCAAATCTCTGTGGGTGTGCATGAAACCGCTGATGAGGCAGATCTGAACTGAGGGAGGCTCCTGAGCTCCCTCGAGGCTACGCTTCCGTCTTTGACTGGCTGGCCTTTGTTTAAATAACACTGCACTAGTATATTTAATGAATCCACTGGTTAACTGGTTCATCCGGTACTAAGATGACCAAATGTGGGTTCATAGGACCGAATATTCCGGTTCCGAAGGTCCAAATAATGTGGGAACCGACCTGTGAGATTTATATTTATTTAATTTATATGAATTTATATTTACGTTAATTTATATACTTCGATAGCAATTTGTATAATGATAAGTGGACTGTATTTCTGAAATAATCTCTTAATCTCACAAATCGATCCTCTACACATTAGGGGGGTTTATTAAATTAATATATATGCAGCCAATCAAACTACAGTAATAGACTACATACATTGAAGAGGTTCCTTATCTTATAGTACAGCAGGTTAGTCCACCAGGTATAACTAGGGTGTAGACACCAAATTATCCTCTTTGAGGTAGATTCCATCACCCAGTAACTGGTGCACAAATCTTATGCTTCCTCGTCTTGACCTGTCAAAAGGGCGCTAGCTGTAAAGCCAGATTCTATATATGACAAGCTATATCAGAAAAAACACTATACAGTACATGGAACAATAAAGACCTGGCTTAATTACCTTTAGTTTGAGGCGATTTCGCGTTCTAACCGGCTAACCCTTCCCAATGACATTAATGGCCACTAATGATAGATAATGGGTTTCGGAAAGAACACTTAACTTGAATTTGTTGACAGCGTGTGATAATGGTACACCTTTGGTTTCCATAACACTACGTCCAAGTAAAATTAACAGGAGCCGAATTTGCTCCCGTGTGAGCCTCTGGTCTCAATAAACAATGGCTGCCCTCCTCCTCACTCTGACGCCTGGCTTACATTGTCCACATTTCAGAAAGTGATAGAAGGGTCACATTTACTCTACTTTAATATTGATAATTAAGTTAATTTATATAAGATGTTTTTATGATGATAAAGTCCAAAGACTAATGTATTTAAGAATAATTCCCAGCAGAATAGCTGGTGAATTATAATAGTATGTGGTGATGATATCCCGTTTTCTTTAGACGGTAATTCCACTACAAGTTACGTTTTCTATGGGTAACTTGTTTATACAATACAGCTATTATCTGTATGATTATTAAATGGTGTCGGATTTTCCGACAACAATGTTGTTTCCAATACAAATGATAAAAAGCAATGTGTTTTCATTAGAATTTACTAAAGTGTTTTTGATTTTCCGTTTATATTACCGAGGGAAGATGTACACGTAAACCGCTCTAATCCGGCTGAAACGTCGATATATGCAATAAAAACCGAACTTCTCCCCTTTTCAATATCTTACTCAGTATTTTAACGAGAAACAAATAGATGATTGAAAATGAAGTATTTAAGGTTATTATCTAATGAATTATGTGTTTGCATCATTTTTATAGTATATATAATGAATTAATACCCATAAACTGAAAATTCACAAAAACTTGGAAAAACGGCAAAATATTGCCTAATTCGATGATATTTTGTTTAAATCACATAAAGGAAAAGGGGATGATAAACGTCAAAATATTGCTAAATTCGATGATTTTTCGTACGAAACAAAATGCAAGAAAACTTGCTTAAAATGCAATATTATGCGAAATTCTGAGATTCGAAAGACAAATCACATATCGTGATACTACATGAAATAGTATCGAAATATTGGTAAAAATGAATATATTTGCGTAATATCAAACTACATGATTAACGTGAAAAAGTCACTATTTTACCATATTTGAGGATTTTACCTTCAAATCATAGAGCGAGGTTTCGTATTATTTAGATCCAAGAAAAGACATATGACAATGTTGTTTCCAATACAAATGATAAACAACAATGTGTTTTCATTAGAATTTACTGAAATGTTTTTGATTTTCCGTTTATATTACCGAGGGAAGATGTACACGTAAACCGCTCTAATCCGGCTGAAACGTCGATATATGCAATAAAAACCGAACTTCTCCCCTTTTCAATATCTTACTCAGTGTTTTAACGAGAAACAAATAGATGATTGAAAATGAAGTATTTAAGGTTATTATCTAATCAATTATGTGTTTGCATCATTTTTATCGTATATATATGAATTAATACCCATAGACTGAAAATTCACAAAAACGTGGAAAACGGCAAAATATTGCCTAATTCGATGATATTTTGTTTAAATCACATAAAAGAAAAGGGGATGATAAAAGTCAAAATATTGCTAAATTCGATGATTTTTCGTACGAAACAAAATGGAAGAAAACTTGCTTTAAATGCAATATTATGCGAAATTCTGAGATTTGAAGGCCAAATCACAAATCGTAATACTACATGAAATAGTATCGAAATGATAGTAAAAATGAGTATATTTACGTAATATCAAACTACATGATTAACGTGAAAAAGTCAATATTTTACCATGTTTGAGGATTTTAACTTCAAATCATTGAGCGAGGTTTATTATTATTTAGATCCAAGAAAAGACATATGACAATGTTGTTTCCAATACAAATGATAAAAAAACAATGTGTTTTCATTAGAATTAACTAAAATGTTCTTGATTTTCCGTTTATATTACGGAGGGAAGATTTACACGTAAAACCGCTCTAATCCGGCTGAAACGTCGATATATGCAATAAAAACCGAACTTTTCCCCTTTCAATATCTTACTCAGTATTTTTACGAGAAACAAATAGATGATTGAAAATGAAGTATTTAAGGTTATTATCTAATCAATTATGTGTTTGCATCATTTTCATCGTATATAAAATGAATTAATACCCATAAACTGAAAATTCTCAAAAACTTGGAAAAACGGCAAAATATTGCCTAATTCGATGATTATTTGTTTAAATCACATAAAGGAAAAGGGGATGATAACCGTCAAAATATTGCTAAATTTGATGATTTTTCGTACGAAACAAAATGCAAGAAAACTTGCTTAAAATGCAATATTAGGCGAAATTCTGAGATTCGAAGGCCAAATCACATATCGTGATACTACATGAAATAGTATCGAAATATTGGTAAAAATGAATATATTTGCGTAATATCAAACTACCTGATTAACGTGAAAAAGTCACTATTTTACCATATTTGAGGATTTTACCTTCAAATCATAGAGCGAGGTTTCGTATTATTTAGATACAAGAAAAGACATATGACAATGTTGTTTCCAATACAAATGATAAAAAGCAATGTGTTTTCATTAGAATTTACTAAAGTGTTTTTGATTTTCCGTTTATATTACCGAGGGAAGATGTACACGTAAACAGCTCTAATCCGGCTGAAACGTCGATATATGCAATAAAAACCGAACTTCTCCCCTTTTCAATATCTTACTCAGTATTTTAACGAGAAACAAATAATTGATTGAAATGAAGTATTTAAGGTTATTATCTAATGAATTATGTGTTTGCATCATTTTCATCGTATATATAATGAATTAATACCCATAAACTGAAAATTCACAAAAACTTGGAAAAACGGCAAAATATTGCCTAATTCGATGATATTTTGTTTAAATCACAAAAAGGAAAAGGGGATGATAAACGTCAAAATATTGCTAAATTGAATTATTTTTCGTACGAAACAAAATGCAAGAAAAATTGCTTAAAATGCAATATTATGCGAAATTCTGAGATTTGAAGGCCAAATCACATATCGTAATACTACATGAAATAGTATCGAAATAATAGTAAAAATGAGTATATTTACGTAATATCAAACTACATGATTAACGTGAAATAGTCAATATTTTTCCATATTTGAGGATTTTAACTTCAAATCATTGAGCGAGGTTTCGTATTATTTAGATCCAAGAAAAGACATATGACAATGTTGTTTCCAATACAAATGATAAAAAGCAATGTGCTTTCATTAGAATTTACTAAAATGTTTTTGATTTTCCGTTTATATTACCGAGGGAAGATGTACACGTAAACCGCTCTAATCCGGCTGAAACGTCGATATATGCAATAAAAACCGAACTTCTCCCCTTTTCAATATCTTACTCAGTATTTTAAACTTGCTTTAAATGCAATATTATGCGAAATTCTGAGATTTGAAGGCCAAATCACATATCGTGATACTACATGAAATAGTATCGAAATATTGGTAAAAATGAATATATTTGCGTAATATCAAACTACATGATTAACGTGAAAAAGTCACTATTTTACCATATTTGAGGATTTTACCTTCAAATCATAGAGCGAGGTTTCGTATTATTTAGATCCAAGAAAAGACATATGACAATGTTGTTTCCAATACAAATGATAAAAAACAATGTGTTTTCATTAGAATTTACTGAAATGTTTTTGATTTTCCGTTTATATTACCGAGGGAAGATGTACACGTAAACCGCTCTAATCCGGCTGAAACGTCGATATATGCAATAAAAACCGAACTTCTCCCCTTTTCAATATCTTACTCAGTGTTTTAACGAGAAACAAATAGATGATTGAAAATGAAGTATTTAAGGTTATTATCTAATCAATTATGTGTTTGCATCATTTTTATCGTATATATATGAATTAATACCCATAGACTGAAAATTCACAAAAACGTGGAAAACGGCAAAATATTGCCTAATTCGATGATATTTTGTTTAAATCACATAAAAGAAAAGGGGATGATAAAAGTCAAAATATTGCTAAATTCGATGATTTTTCGTACGAAACAAAATGGAAGAAAACTTGCTTTAAATGCAATATTATGCGAAATTCTGAGATTTGAAGGCCAAATCACAAATCGTAATACTACATGAAATAGTATCGAAATGATAGTAAAAATGAGTATATTTACGTAATATCAAACTACATGATTAACGTGAAAAAGTCAATATTTTACCATGTTTGAGGATTTTAACTTCAAATCATTGAGCGAGGTTTATTATTATTTAGATCCAAGAAAAGACATATGACAATGTTGTTTCCAATACAAATGATAAAAAAACAATGTGTTTTCATTAGAATTAACTAAAATGTTCTTGATTTTCCGTTTATATTACGGAGGGAAGATTTACACGTAAAACCGCTCTAATCCGGCTGAAACGTCGATATATGCAATAAAAACCGAACTTTTCCCCTTTCAATATCTTACTCAGTATTTTTACGAGAAACAAATAGATGATTGAAAATGAAGTATTTAAGGTTATTATCTAATCAATTATGTGTTTGCATCATTTTCATCGTATATAAAATGAATTAATACCCATAAACTGAAAATTCTCAAAAACTTGGAAAAACGGCAAAATATTGCCTAATTCGATGATTATTTGTTTAAATCACATAAAGGAAAAGGGGATGATAACCGTCAAAATATTGCTAAATTTGATGATTTTTCGTACGAAACAAAATGCAAGAAAACTTGCTTAAAATGCAATATTAGGCGAAATTCTGAGATTCGAAGGCCAAATCACATATCGTGATACTACATGAAATAGTATCGAAATATTGGTAAAAATGAATATATTTGCGTAATATCAAACTACATGATTAACGTGAAAAAGTCACTATTTTACCATATTTGAGGATTTTACCTTCAAATCATAGAGCGAGGTTTCGTATTATTTAGATACAAGAAAAGACATATGACAATGTTGTTTCCAATACAAATGATAAAAAGCAATGTGTTTTCATTAGAATTTACTAAAGTGTTTTTGATTTTCCGTTTATATTACCGAGGGAAGATGTACACGTAAACAGCTCTAATCCGGCTGAAACGTCGATATATGCAATAAAAACCGAACTTCTCCCCTTTTCAATATCTTACTCAGTATTTTAACGAGAAACAAATAATTGATTGAAATGAAGTATTTAAGGTTATTATCTAATGAATTATGTGTTTGCATCATTTTCATCGTATATATAATGAATTAATACCCATAAACTGAAAATTCACAAAAACTTGGAAAAACGGCAAAATATTGCCTAATTCGATGATATTTTGTTTAAATCACAAAAAGGAAAAGGGGATGATAAACGTCAAAATATTGCTAAATTGAATTATTTTTCGTACGAAACAAAATGCAAGAAAAATTGCTTAAAATGCAATATTATGCGAAATTCTGAGATTTGAAGGCCAAATCACATATCGTAATACTACATGAAATAGTATCGAAATAATAGTAAAAATGAGTATATTTACGTAATATCAAACTACATGATTAACGTGAAATAGTCAATATTTTTCCATATTTGAGGATTTTAACTTCAAATCATTGAGCGAGGTTTCGTATTATTTAGATCCAAGAAAAGACATATGACAATGTTGTTTCCAATACAAATGATAAAAAGCAATGTGCTTTCATTAGAATTTACTAAAATGTTTTTGATTTTCCGTTTATATTACCGAGGGAAGATGTACACGTAAACCGCTCTAATCCGGCTGAAACGTCGATATATGCAATAAAAACCGAACTTCTCCCCTTTTCAATATCTTACTCAGTATTTTAAACTTGCTTTAAATGCAATATTATGCGAAATTCTGAGATTTGAAGGCCAAATCACATATCGTGATACTACATGAAATAGTATCGAAATATTGGTAAAAATGAATATATTTGCGTAATATCAAACTACATGATTAACGTGAAAAAGTCACTATTTTACCATATTTGAGGATTTTACCTTCAAATCATAGAGCGAGGTTTCGTATTATTTAGATCCAAGAAAAGACATATGACAATGTTGTTTCCAATACAAATGATAAAAAGCAATGTGTTTTCATTAGAATTTACTAAATGTTTTTGATTTTCCGTTTATATTACCGAGGGAAGATGTACACGTAAACCGCTCTAATCCGGCTGAAACGTCGATATATGCAATAAAAACCGAACTTCTCCCCTTTTCAATATCTTACTCAGTGTTTTAACGAGAAACAAATAGATGATTGAAAATTAAGTATTTAAGGTTATTATCTAATCAATTATGTGTTTGCATCATTTTTATCGTATATATATGAATTAATACCCATAGACTGAAAATTCACAAAAACGTGGAAAACGGCAAAATATTGCCTAATTCGATGATATTTTGTTTAAATCACATAAAAGAAAAGGGAATGATAAAAGTCAAAATATTGCTAAATTCGATGATTTTTCGTACGAAACAAAATGGAAGAAAACTTGCTTTAAATGCAATATTATGCGAAATTCTGAGATTTGAAGGCCAAATCACATATCGTAATACTACATGAAATAGTATCGAAATGATAGTAAAAATGAGTATATTTACGTAATATCAAACTACATGATTAACGTGAAAAAGTCAATATTTTACCATGTTTGAGGATTTTAACTTCAAATCATTGAGCGAGGTTTATTATTATTTAGATCCAAGAAAAGACATATGACAATGTTGTTTCCAATACAAATGATAAAAAAACAATGTGTTTTCATTAGAATTAACTAAAATGTTCTTGATTTTCCGTTTATATTACGGAGGGAAGATGTACACGTAAAACCGCTCTAATCCGGCTGAAACGTCGATATATGCAATAAAAACCGAACTTTTCCCCTTTCAATATCTTACTCAGTATTTTTACGAGAAACAAATAGATGATTGAAAATGAAGTATTTAAGGTTATTATCTAATCAATTATGTGTTTGCATCATTTTTATCGTATATATAATGAATTAATACCCATAAACTGAAAATTCACAAAAACTTGGAAAAACGGCAAAATATTGCCTAATTCGATGATATTTTGTTTAAATCACATAAAGGAAAAGGGGATGATAAACGTCAAAATATTGCTATATTCAATTATTTTTCGTACGAAACAAAATGCAAGAAAAATTGCTTAAAATGCAATATTATGCGAAATTCTGAGATTTGAAGGCCAAATCACATATCGTAATACTACATGAAATAGTATCGAAATAATAGTAAAAATGAGTATATTTGCGTAATATCAAACTACATGATTAACGTGAAATAGTCAATATTTTTCCATATTTGAGGATTTTAACTTCAAATCATTGAGCGAGGTTTCGTATTATTTAGATCCAAGAAAAGACATATGACAATGTTGTTTCCAATACAAATGATAAAAAGCAATGTGTTTTCATTAGAATTTACTAAAATGTTTTTGATTTTCCGTTTATATTACCGAGGGAAGATGTACACGTAAACCGATCTAATCCGGCTGAAACGTCGATATATGCAATAAAAACCGAACTTCTCCCCTTTTCAATATCTTACTCAGTATTTTTAAACTTGCTTTAAATGCAATATTATGCGAAATTCTGAGATTTGAAGGCCAAATCACATATCGTGATACTACATGAAATAGTATCGAAATATTGGTAAAAATGAATATATTTGCGTAATATCAAACTACATGATTAACGTGAAAAAGTCACTATTTTACCATATTTGAGGATTTTACCTTCAAATCATAGAGCGAGGTTTCGTATTATTTAGATCCAAGAAAAGACATATGACAATGTTGTTTCCAATACAAATGATAAAAAGCAATGTGTTTTCATTAGAATTTACTAAAATGTTTTTGATTTTCCGTTTATATTACCGAGGGAAGATGTACACGTAAACCGCTCTAATCCGGCTGAAACGTCGATATATGCAATAAAAACCGAACTTCTCCCCTTTTCAATATCTTACTCAGTATTTTAACGAGAAACAAATAGATGATTGAAAATGAAGTATTTAAGGTTATTATCTAATCAATTATGTGTTTGCATCATTTTTATAGTATATATAATGAATTAATACCCATAAACTGAAAATTCACAAAAACTTGGAAAAACGGCAAAATATTGCCTAATTCGATGATATTTTGTTTAAATCACATAAAGGAAAAGGGGATGATAAACGTCAAAATATTGCTAAATTCGATGATTTTTCGTACGAAACAAAATGCAAGAAAACTTGCTTAAAATGCAATATTATGCGAAATTCTGAGATTCGAAAGACAAATCACATATCGTGATACTACATGAAATAGTATCGAAATATTGGTAAAAATGAATATATTTGCGTAATATCATACTACATGATTAACGTGAAAAAGTCACTATTTTACCATATTTGAGGATTTTACCTTCAAATCATAGAGCGAGGTTTCGTATTATTTAGATCCAAGAAAAGACATATGACAATGTTGTTTCCAATACAAATGATAAAAAACAATGTGTTTTCATTAGAATTTACTGAAATGTTTTTGATTTTCCGTTTATATTACCGAGGGAAGATGTACACGTAAACCGCTCTAATCCGGCTGAAACGTCGATATATGCAATAAAAACCGAACTTCTCCCCTTTTCAATATCTTACTCAGATGTTTTAACGAGAAACAAATAGATGATTGAAAATGAAGTATTTAAGGTTATTATCTAATCAATTATGTGTTTGCATCATTTTTATCGTATATATATGAATTAATACCCATAGACTGAAAATTCACAAAAACTTGGAAAAACGGCAAAATATTGCCTAATTCGATGATATTTTGTTTAAATCACATAAAGGAAAAGGGGATGATAAACGTCAAAATATTGCTAAATTGAATTATTTTTCGTACGAAACAAAATGCAAGAAAAATTGCTTAAAATGCAATATTATGCGAAATTCTGAGATTTGAAGGCCAAATCACATATCGTAATACTACATGAAATAGTATCGAAATAATAGTAAAAATGAGTATATTTACGTAATATCAAACTACATGATTAACGTGAAATAGTCAATATTTTTCCATATTTGAGGATTTTAACTTCAAATCATTGAGCGAGGTTTCGTATTATTTAGATCCAAGAAAAGACATATGACAATGTTGTTTCCAATACAAATGATAAAAAGCAATGTGTTTTCATTAGAATTTACTAAAATGTTTTTGATTTTCCGTTTATATTACCGAGGGAAGATGTACACGTAAACCGCTCTAATCCGGCTGAAACGTCGATATATGCAATAAAAACCGAACTTCTCCCCTTTTCAATATCTTACTCAGTTTTTTAAACTTGCTTTAAATGCAATATTATGCGAAATTCTGAGATTTGAAGGCCAAATCACATATCGTGATACTACATGAAATAGTATCGAAATATTGGTAAAAATGAATATATTTGCGTAATATCAAACTACATGATTAACGTGAAAAAGTCACTATTTTACCATATTTGAGGATTTTACCTTCAAATCATAGAGCGAGGTTTCGTATTATTTAGATCCAAGAAAAGACATATGACAATGTTGTTTCCAATACAAATGATAAAAAGCAATGTGTTTTCATTAGAATTTACTAAAATGTTTTTGATTTTCCGTTTATATTACCGAGGGAAGATGTACACGTAAACCGCTCTAATCCGGCTGAAACGTCGATATATGCAATAAAAACCGAACTTCTCCCCTTTTCAATATCTTACTCAGTGTTTTAACGAGAAACAAATAGATGATTGAAAATTAAGTATTTAAGGTTATTATCTAATCAATTATGTGTTTGCATCATTTTTATCGTATATATATGAATTAATACCCATAGACTGAAAATTCACAAAAACGTGGAAAACGGCAAAATATTGCCTAATTCGATGATATTTTGTTTAAATCACATAAAAGAAAAGGGAATGATAAAAGTCAAAATATTGCTAAATTCGATGATTTTTCGTACGAAACAAAATGGAAGAAAACTTGCTTTAAATGCAATATTATGCGAAATTCTGAGATTTGAAGGCCAAATCACATATCGTAATACTACATGAAATAGTATCGAAATGATAGTAAAAATGAGTATATTTACGTAATATCAAACTACATGATTAACGTGAAAAAGTCAATATTTTACCATGTTTGAGGATTTTAACTTCAAATCATTGAGCGAGGTTTATTATTATTTAGATCCAAGAAAAGACATATGACAATGTTGTTTCCAATACAAATGATAAAAAAACAATGTGTTTTCATTAGAATTAACTAAAATGTTCTTGATTTTCCGTTTATATTACGGAGGGAAGATGTACACGTAAAACCGCTCTAATCCGGCTGAAACGTCGATATATGCAATAAAAACCGAACTTTTCCCCTTTCAATATCTTACTCAGTATTTTTACGAGAAACAAATAGATGATTGAAAATGAAGTATTTAAGGTTATTATCGAATCAATTATGTGTTTGCATCATTTTCATCGTATATATAATGAATTAATACCCATAAACTGAAAATTCTCAAAAACTTGGAAAAACGGCAAAATATTGCCTAATTCGATGATTATTTGTTTAAATCACATAAAGGAAAAGGGGATGATAACCGTCAAAATATTGCTAAATTTGATGATTTTTCGTACGAAACAAAATGCAAGAAAACTTGCTTAAAATGCAATATTAGGCGAAATTCTGAGATTCGAAGGCCAAATCACATATCGTGATACTACATGAAATAGTATCGAAATATTGGTAAAAATGAATATATTTGCGTAATATCAAACTACATGATTAACGTGAAAAAGTCACTATTTTACCATATTTGAGGATTTTACCTTCAAATCATAGAGCGAGGTTTCGTATTATTTAGATCCAAGAAAAGACATATGACAATGTTGTTTCCAATACAAATGATAAAAAGCAATGTGTTTTCATTAGAATTTACTAAAATGTTTTTGATTTTCCGTTTATATTACCGAGGGAAGATGTACACGTAAACCGCTCTAATCCGGCTGAAACGTCGATATATGCAATAAAAACCGAACTTCTCCCCTTTTCAATATCTTACTCAGTATTTTAACGAGAAACAAATAGATGATTGAAAATGAAGTATTTAAGGTTATTATCTAATCAATTATGTGTTTGCATCATTTTTATAGTATATATAATGAATTAATACCCATAAACTGAAAATTCACAAAAACTTGGAAAAACGGCAAAATATTGCCTAATTCGATGATATTTTGTTTAAATCACATAAAGGAAAAGGGGATGATAAACGTCAAAATATTGCTAAATTCGATGATTTTTCGTACGAAACAAAATGCAAGAAAACTTGCTTAAAATGCAATATTATGCGAAATTCTGAGATTCGAAAGACAAATCACATATCGTGATACTACATGAAATAGTATCGAAATATTGGTAAAAATGAATATATTTGCGTAATATCATACTACATGATTAACGTGAAAAAGTCACTATTTTACCATATTTGAGGATTTTACCTTCAAATCATAGAGCGAGGTTTCGTATTATTTAGATCCAAGAAAAGACATATGACAATGTTGTTTCCAATACAAATGATAAAAAACAATGTGTTTTCATTAGAATTTACTGAAATGTTTTTGATTTTCCGTTTATATTACCGAGGGAAGATGTACACGTAAACCGCTCTAATCCGGCTGAAACGTCGATATATGCAATAAAAACCGAACTTCTCCCCTTTTCAATATCTTACTCAGTGTTTTAACGAGAAACAAATAGATGATTGAAAATGAAGTATTTAAGGTTATTATCTAATCAATTATGTGTTTGCATCATTTTTATCGTATATATATGAATTAATACCCATAGACTGAAAATTCACAAAAACTTGGAAAAACGGCAAAATATTGCCTAATTCGATGATATTTTGTTTAAATCACATAAAGGAAAAGGGGATGATAAACGTCAAAATATTGCTAAATTGAATTATTTTTCGTACGAAACAAAATGCAAGAAAAATTGCTTAAAATGCAATATTATGCGAAATTCTGAGATTTGAAGGCCAAATCACATATCGTAATACTACATGAAATAGTATCGAAATAATAGTAAAAATGAGTATATTTACGTAATATCAAACTACATGATTAACGTGAAATAGTCAATATTTTTCCATATTTGAGGATTTTAACTTCAAATCATTGAGCGAGGTTTCGTATTATTTAGATCCAAGAAAAGACATATGACAATGTTGTTTCCAATACAAATGATAAAAAGCAATGTGTTTTCATTAGAATTTACTAAAATGTTTTTGATTTTCCGTTTATATTACCGAGGGAAGATGTACACGTAAACCGCTCTAATCCGGCTGAAACGTCGATATATGCAATAAAAACCGAACTTCTCCCCTTTTCAATATCTTACTCAGTTTTTTAAACTTGCTTTAAATGCAATATTATGCGAAATTCTGAGATTTGAAGGCCAAATCACATATCGTGATACTACATGAAATAGTATCGAAATATTGGTAAAAATGAATATATTTGCGTAATATCAAACTACATGATTAACGTGAAAAAGTCACTATTTTACCATATTTGAGGATTTTACCTTCAAATCATAGAGCGAGGTTTCGTATTATTTAGATCCAAGAAAAGACATATGACAATGTTGTTTCCAATACAAATGATAAAAAGCAATGTGTTTTCATTAGAATTTACTAAAATGTTTTTGATTTTCCGTTTATATTACCGAGGGAAGATGTACACGTAAACCGCTCTAATCCGGCTGAAACGTCGATATATGCAATAAAAACCGAACTTCTCCCCTTTTCAATATCTTACTCAGTGTTTTAACGAGAAACAAATAGATGATTGAAAATTAAGTATTTAAGGTTATTATCTAATCAATTATGTGTTTGCATCATTTTTATCGTATATATATGAATTAATACCCATAGACTGAAAATTCACAAAAACGTGGAAAACGGCAAAATATTGCCTAATTCGATGATATTTTGTTTAAATCACATAAAAGAAAAGGGAATGATAAAAGTCAAAATATTGCTAAATTCGATGATTTTTCGTACGAAACAAAATGGAAGAAAACTTGCTTTAAATGCAATATTATGCGAAATTCTGAGATTTGAAGGCCAAATCACATATCGTAATACTACATGAAATAGTATCGAAATGATAGTAAAAATGAGTATATTTACGTAATATCAAACTACATGATTAACGTGAAAAAGTCAATATTTTACCATGTTTGAGGATTTTAACTTCAAATCATTGAGCGAGGTTTATTATTATTTAGATCCAAGAAAAGACATATGACAATGTTGTTTCCAATACAAATGATAAAAAAACAATGTGTTTTCATTAGAATTAACTAAAATGTTCTTGATTTTCCGTTTATATTACGGAGGGAAGATGTACACGTAAAACCGCTCTAATCCGGCTGAAACGTCGATATATGCAATAAAAACCGAACTTTTCCCCTTTCAATATCTTACTCAGTATTTTTACGAGAAACAAATAGATGATTGAAAATGAAGTATTTAAGGTTATTATCGAATCAATTATGTGTTTGCATCATTTTCATCGTATATATAATGAATTAATACCCATAAACTGAAAATTCTCAAAAACTTGGAAAAACGGCAAAATATTGCCTAATTCGATGATTATTTGTTTAAATCACATAAAGGAAAAGGGGATGATAACCGTCAAAATATTGCTAAATTTGATGATTTTTCGTACGAAACAAAATGCAAGAAAACTTGCTTAAAATGCAATATTAGGCGAAATTCTGAGATTCGAAGGCCAAATCACATATCGTGATACTACATGAAATAGTATCGAAATATTGGTAAAAATGAATATATTTGCGTAATATCAAACTACATGATTAACGTGAAAAAGTCACTATTTTACCATATTTGAGGATTTTACCTTCAAATCATAGAGCGAGGTTTCGTATTATTTAGATACAAGAAAAGACATATGACAATGTTGTTTCCAATACAAATGATAAAAAACAATGTGTTTTCATTAGAATTTACTAAAGTGTTTTTGATTTTCCGTTTATATTACCGAGGGAAGATGTATACGTAAACCGCTCTAATCCGGCTGAAACGTCGATATATGCAATAAAAACCGAACTTCTCCCCTTTTCAATATCTTACTCAGTATTTTAACGAGAAACAAATAATTGATTGAAATGAAGTATTTAAGGTTATTATCTAATGAATTATGTGTTTGCATCATTTTCATCGTATATATAATGAATATTTTCGAACCCATAAACGGAAAATTCACAAAAACTTGGAAAAACGGCAAAATATTGCCTAATTCGATGATATTTTGTTTAAATCACATAAAGGAAAAGGGGATGATAAACGTCAAAATATTGCTAAATTCAATTATTTTTCGTACGAAACAAAATGCAAGAAAATTGCTTAAAATGCAATATTATGCGAAATTCTGAGATTTGAACGCCAAATCACATATCGTAATACTACATGAAATAGTATCGAAATAATAGTAAAAATGAGTATATTTACGTAATATCAAACTACATGATTAACGTGAAATAGTCAATATTTTTCCATATTTGAGGATTTTAACTTCAAATCATTGAGCGAGGTTTCGTATTATTTAGATCAAAGAAAAGACATATGACAATGTTGTTTCCAATACAAATGATAAAAAGCAATGTGTTTTCATTAGAATTTACTAAAATGTTTTTGATTTTCCGTTTATATTACCGCGGGAAGATGTACACGTAAACCGCTCTAATCCGGCTGAAACGTCGATATATGCAATAAAAACCGAACTTCTCCCCTTTTCAATATCTTACTCAGTATTTTAAACTTGCTTTAAATGCAATATTATGCGAAATTCTGAGATTTGAAGGCCAAATCACATATCGTGATACTACATGAAATAGTATCCAAATATTGGTAAAAATGAATATATTTGCGTAATATCAAACTACATGATTAACGTGAAAAAGTCACTATTTTACCATATTTGAGGATTTTACCTTCAAATCATAGAGCGAGGTTTCATATTATTTAGATCCAAGAAAAGACATATGACAATGTTGTTTCCAATACAAATGATAAAAAGCAATGTGTTTTCATTAGAATTTACTAAAATGTTTTTGATTTTCCGTTTATATTACCGAGGGAAGATGTACACGTAAACCGCTCTAATCCGGCTGAAACGTCGATATATGCAATAAAAACCGAACTTCTCCCCTTTTCAATATCTTACTCAGTATTTTAACGAGAAACAAATAGATGATTGAAAATGAAGTATTTAAGGTTATTATCTAATGAATTATGTGTTTGCATCATTTTCATCGTATATATATAATGAATTAATACCCATAAACGGAAAATTCACAAAAACTTGGAAAAACGGCAAAATATTGCCTAATTCGATGATATTTTGTTTAAATCACATAAAGGAAAAGGGGATGATAAACGTCAAAATATTGCTAAATTCAATTATTTTTCGTACGAAACAAAATGCAAGAAAATTGCTTAAAATGCAATATTATGCGAAATTCTGAGATTTGAAGGCCAAATCACATATCGTAATACTACATGAAATAGTATCGAAATAATAGTAAAAATGAGTATATTTACGTAATATCAAAATACATGATTAACGTGAAATAGTCAATATTTTTCCATATTTGAGGATTTTAACTTCAAATCATTGAGCGAGGTTTCGTATTATTTAGATCCAAGAAAAGACATATGACAATGTTGTTTCCAATACAAATGATAAAAAGCAATGTGTTTTCATTAGAATTTACTAAAATGTTTTTGATTTTCCGTTTATATTACCGCGGGAAGATGTACACGTAAACCGCTCTAATCCGGCTGAAACGTCGATATATGCAATAAAAACCGAACTTCTCCCCTTTTCAATATCTTACTCAGTATTTTAAACTTGCTTTAAATGCAATATTATGCGAAATTCTGAGATTTGAAGGCCAAATCACATATCGTGATACTACATGAAATAGTATCGAAATATTGGTAAAAATGAATATATTTGCGTAATATCAAACTACATGATTAACGTGAAAAAGTCACTATTTTACCATATTTGAGGATTTTACCTTCAAATCATAGAGCGAGGTTTCGTATTATTTAGATCCAAGAAAAGACATATGACAATGTTGTTTCCAATACAAATGATAAAAAGCAATGTGTTTTCATTAGAATTTACTAAAATGTTTTTGATTTTCCGTTTATATTACCGAGGGAAGATGTACACGTACACCGCTCTAATCCGGCTGAAACGTCGATATATGCAATAAAAACCGAACTTCTCCCCTTTTCAATATCTTACTCAGTATTTTAACGAGAAACAAATAGATGATTGAAAATGAAGTATTTAAGGTTATTATCTAATCAATTATGTGTTTGCATCATTTTTATAGTATATATAATGAATTAATACCCATAAACTGAAAATTCACAAAAACTTGGAAAAACGGCAAAATATTGCCTAATTCGATGATATTTTGTTTAAATCACATAAAGGAAAAGGGGATGATAAACGTCAAAATATTGCTAAATTCGATGATTTTTCGTACGAAACAAAATGCAAGAAAACTTGCTTAAAATGCAATATTATGCGAAATTCTGAGATTCGAAAGCCAAATCACATATCGTGATACTACATGAAATAGTATCGAAATATTGGTAAAAATGAATATATTTGCGTAATATCAAACTACATGATTAACGTGAAAAAGTCACTATTTTACCATATTTGAGGATTTTACCTTCAAATCATAGAGCGAGGTTTCGTATTATTTAGATCCAAGAAAAGACATATGACAATGTTGTTTCCAATACAAATGATAAAAAGCAATGTGTTTTCATTAGAATTTACTAAAGTGTTTTTGATTTTCCGTTTATATTACCGAGGAAAGATGTACACGTAAACCGCTCTAATCCGGCTGAAACGTCGATATATGCAATAAAAACCGAACTTCTTCCCTTTTTAATATCTTACTCAGTATTTTAACGAGAATCAAATAGATGATTGAAAATGAAGTATTTAAGGTTATTATCTAATCAATTAGGTGTTTGCATCATTTTTATCGTATATATATGAATTAATACCCATAGACTGAAAATTCACAAAAACGTGGAAAACGGCAAAATATTGCCTAATTCGATGATATTTTGTTTAAATCACATAAAAGAAAAGGGGATGATAAACGTCAAAATATTGCTAAATTTGATGATTTTTCGTACGAAACAAATTGCAAGAAAACTTGCTTAAAATGCAATATTATGCGAAATTCTAAGATTCGAAGGCCAAATCACATATTGTGATACTACATGAAATAGTATCGAAATATTGGTATAAATGAATATATTTGCATAATATCAAACCACATGATTAACGTGAAAAAGTCACTATTTTACCATATTTGAGGATTTTACCTTGAAATCATAGAGCGAGGTTTCGTATTATTTACATCCAAGAAAAGACATATGACAATGTTGTTTCCAATGCAAATGATAAAAATCAATGTGTTTTCATTAGAATTAACTAAAATGTTACCGATTTTCCGTTTATATTACCGATGGAAGATGTATACGAAAACCGCTCTATTCCGGCTGAAACGTCGATATATGCAATAAAAACAGAACTTCTCCCATTTTCAATATCTTACTCAGTATTTTAACGAGAAAGAAATAGTTGATTGAAAATGAAGTATTTAAGGTTCTTATCTAATCAATTATGTGTTTGCATTATTTTTATCGTATATATAATGAATTATTACCCATAAATTGAAAATTCACAAAAACGTGGAAAACGGCAAAATATTGCCTAATTCGATGATATTTTGTTTAAATCACATAAAAGAAAAGGGGATGATAAAAGTCAAAATATTGCTAAATTCGATGATTTTTCGTACGAAACAAAATGGAAGAAAACTTGCTTTAAATGCAATATTATGCGAAATTCTGAGATTTCAAGGCCAAATCACATATCGTAATACTACATGAAATAGTATCGAAATAATAGTAAAAATGAGTATATTTACGTAATATCAAACTACATGATTAACGTGAAAAAGTCAATATTTTACCATGTTTGAGGATTTTAACTTCAAATCATTGAGCGAGGTTTATTATTATTTAGATCCAAGAAAAGACATATGACAATGTTGTTTCCAATACAAATGATAAAAAAACAATGTGTTTTCATTAGAATTAACTAAAATGTTCTTGATTTTCCGTTTATATTACGGAGGGAAGATGTACACGTAAAACCGCTCTAATCCGGCTGAAACGTCGATATATGCAATAAAAACCGAACTTTTCCCCCTTTCAATATCTTACTCAGTATTTTTACGAGAAACAAATAGATGATTGAAAATGAAGTATTTAAGGTTATTATCTAATCAATTATGTGTTTGCATCATTTTCATCGTATATATAATGAATTAATACCCATAAACAGAAAATTCTCAAAAACTTGGAAAAACGGCAAAATATTGCCTAATTCGATGATATTTTGTTTAAATCAAATAAAGGAAAATTGGATCATAAACGTCAAAATATTGCTAAATTCGATGATTTTTCGTACGAAACAAAATGCAAGAAAACTTGCTTAAAATGCAATATTATGCGAAATTCTGAGATTCGAAGGCCAAATCACATATCGTGATACTACATGAAATAGTATCGAAATATTGGTAAAAATGAATATATTTGCGTAATATCAAACTACATGATTAACGTGAAAAAGTCACTATTTTACCATATTTGAGGATTTTACCTTCAAATCACTGAGCGAGGTTTCGTATTATTTAGATCCAAGAAAAGACATATGACAAAGTTGTTTCCAATACAAATGATAAAAACCAATGTGTTTTCATTAGAATTTACTGAAATGTTTTTGATTTTCCGTTTATATTACCGAGGGAAGATGTACACGTAAACCGCTCTAATCCGGCTGAAACGCCGATATATGCAATAAAAACCGAACTTCTCCCCTTTTCAATATCTTACTCAGTGTTTTAACGAGAAACAAATAGATGATTGAAAATGAAGTATTTAAGGTTATTATCTAATCAATTATGTGTTTGCATCATTTTTATCGTATATATATGAATTAATACCCATAGACTGAAAATTCACAAAAACGTGGAAAACGGCAAAATATTGCCTAATTCGATGATATTTTGTTTAAATCACATAAAAGAAAAGGGGATGATAAAAGTCAAAATATTGCTAAATTCGATGATTTTTCGTACGAAACAAAATGGAAGAAAACTTGCTTTAAATGCAATATTATGCGAAATTCTGAGATTTCAAGGCCAAATCACATATCGTAATACTACATGAAATAGTATCGAAATAATAGTAAAAATGAGTATATTTACGTAATATCAAACTACATGATTAACGTGAAAAAGTCAATATTTTACCATGTTTGAGGATTTTAACTTCAAATCATTGAGCGAGGTTTATTATTATTTAGATCCAAGAAAAGACATATGACAATGTTGTTTCCAATACAAATGATAAAAAAACAATGTGTTTTCATTAGAATTAACTAAAATGTTCTTGATTTTCCGTTTATATTACGGAGGGAAGATGTACACGTAAAACCGCTCTAATCCGGCTGAAACGTCGATATATGCAATAAAAACCGAACTTTTCCCCCTTTCAATATCTTACTCAGTATTTTTACGAGAAACAAATAGATGATTGAAAATGAAGTATTTAAGGTTATTATCTAATCAATTATGTGTTTGCATCATTTTCATCGTATATATAATGAATTAATACCCATAAACTGAAAATTCACAAAAACTTGGAAAAACGGCAAAATATTGCCTAATTCGATGATATTTTGTTTAAATCACATAAAGGAAAAGGGGATGATAACCGTCAAAATATTGCTAAATTTGATGATTTTTCGTACGAAACAAAATGCAAGAAAACTTGCTTAAAATGCAATATTAGGCGAAATTCTGAGATTCGAAGGCCAAATCACATATCGTGATACTACATGAAATAGTATCGAAATATTGGTAAAAATGAATATATTTGCGTAATATCAAACTACATGATTAACGTGAAAAAGTCACTATTTTACCATATTTGAGGATTTTACCTTCAAATCATAGAGCGAGGTTTCGTATTATTTAGATCCAAGAAAAGACATATGACAATGTTGTTTCCAATACAAATGATAAAAATCAATGTGTTTTCATTAGAATTAACTAAAATGTTCCTGATTTTTAGTTAATATTACCGATGGAAGATGTACACGAAAACCGCTCTATTCCGGCAGTAACGTCGATATATGCAATAAAATCTGAACTTCTCCCCCTTTCAATATCTTACTCAGTATTTTAACGAGAAAGAAATAGTTGATTGAAAATGAAGTATTTAAGGTTATTATCTAATCAATTATGTGTTTGCATCATTTTTATCGTTTTTATAATGAATTAATACCCATAAACTGAAAATTCACAAAAACTTGGAAAAACGGCAAAATATTGCCTAATTCGATGATTATTTGTTTAAATCACATAAAGGAAAAGGGGATGATAACCGTCAAAATATTGCTAAATTTGATGATTTTTCGTACGAAACAAAATGCAAGAAAACTTGCTTAAAATGCAATATTAGGCGAAATTCTGAGATTCGAAGGCCAAATCACATATCGTGATACTACATGAAATAGTATCGAAATATTGGTAAAAATGAATATATTTGCGTAATATCAAACTACATGATTAACGTGAAAAAGTCACTATTTTACCATATTTGAGGATTTTACCTTCAAATCATAGAGCGAGGTTTCGTATTATTTAGATACAAGAAAAGACATATGACAATGTTGTTTCCAATACAAATGATAAAAAACAATGTGTTTTCATTAGAATTTACTAAAGTGTTTTTGATTTTCCGTTTATATTACCGAGGGAAGATGTATACGTAAACCGCTCTAATCCGGCTGAAACGTCGATATATGCAATAAAAACCGAACTTCTCCCCTTTTCAATATCTTACTCAGTATTTTAACGAGAAACAAATAATTGATTGAAATGAAGTATTTAAGGTTATTATCTAATGAATTATGTGTTTGCATCATTTTCATCGTATATATAATGAATTAATACCCATAAACGGAAAATTCACAAAAACTTGGAAAAACGGCAAAATATTGCCTAATTCGATGATATTTTGTTTAAATCACATAAAGGAAAAGGGGATGATAAACGTCAAAATATTGCTAAATTCAATTATTTTTCGTACGAAACAAAATGCAAGAAAATTGCTTAAAATGCAATATTATGCGAAATTCTGAGATTTGAACGCCAAATCACATATCGTAATACTACATGAAATAGTATCGAAATAATAGTAAAAATGAGTATATTTACGTAATATCAAACTACATGATTAACGTGAAATAGTCAATATTTTTCCATATTTGAGGATTTTAACTTCAAATCATTGAGCGAGGTTTCGTATTATTTAGATCAAAGAAAAGACATATGACAATGTTGTTTCCAATACAAATGATAAAAAGCAATGTGTTTTCATTAGAATTTACTAAAATGTTTTTGATTTTCCGTTTATATTACCGCGGGAAGATGTACACGTAAACCGCTCTAATCCGGCTGAAACGTCGATATATGCAATAAAAACCGAACTTCTCCCCTTTTCAATATATTACTCAGTATTTTAAACTTGCTTTAAATGCAATATTATGCGAAATTCTGAGATTTGAAGGCCAAATCACATATCGTGATACTACATGAAATAGTATCGAAATATTGGTAAAAATGAATATATTTGCGTAATATCAAACTACATGATTAACGTGATAAAGTCACTATTTTACCATATTTGAGGATTTTACCTTCAAATCATAGAGCGAGGTTTCGTATTATTTAGATCCAAGAAAAGACATATGACAATGTTGTTTCCAATACAAATGATAAAAAGCAATGTGTTTTCATTAGAATTTACTAAAATGTTTTTGATTTTCCGTTTATATTACCGAGGGAAGATGTACACGTACACCGCTCTAATCCGGCTGAAACGTCGATATATGCAATAAAAACCGAACTTCTCCCCTTTTCAATATCTTACTCAGTATTTTAACGAGAAACAAATAGATGATTGAAAATGAAGTATTTAAGGTTATTATCTAATCAATTATGTGTTTGCATCATTTTTATAGTATATATAATGAATTAATACCCATAAACTGAAAATTCACAAAAACTTGGAAAAACGGCAAAATATTGCCTAATTCGATGATATTTTGTTTAAATCACATAAAGGAAAAGGGGATGATAAACGTCAAAATATTGCTAAATTCGATGATTTTTCGTACGAAACAAAATGCAAGAAAACTTGCTTAAAATGCAATATTATGCGAAATTCTGAGATTCGAAAGCCAAATCACATATCGTGATACTACATGAAATAGTATCGAAATATTGGTAAAAATGAATATATTTGCGTAATATCAAACTACATGATTAACGTGAAAAAGTCACTATTTTACCATATTTGAGGATTTTACCTTCAAATCATAGAGCGAGGTTTCGTATTATTTAGATCCAAGAAAAGACATATGACAATGTTGTTTCCAATACAAATGATAAAAAGCAATGTGTTTTCATTAGAATTTACTAAAGTGTTTTTGATTTTCCGTTTATATTACCGAGGAAAGATGTACACGTAAACCGCTCTAATCCGGCTGAAACGTCGATATATGCAATAAAAACCGAACTTCTTCCCTTTTTAATATCTTACTCAGTATTTTAACGAGAATCAAATAGATGATTGAAAATGAAGTATTTAAGGTTATTATCTAATCAATTAGGTGTTTGCATCATTTTTATCGTATATATATGAATTAATACCCATAGACTGAAAATTCACAAAAACGTGGAAAACGGCAAAATATTGCCTAATTCGATGATATTTTGTTTAAATCACATAAAAGAAAAGGGGATGATAAACGTCAAAATATTGCTAAATTTGATGATTTTTCGTACGAAACAAATTGCAAGAAAACTTGCTTAAAATGCAATATTATGCGAAATTCTAAGATTCGAAGGCCAAATCACATATTGTGATACTACATGAAATAGTATCGAAATATTGGTATAAATGAATATATTTGCATAATATCAAACCACATGATTAACGTGAAAAAGTCACTATTTTACCATATTTGAGGATTTTACCTTGAAATCATAGAGCGAGGTTTCGTATTATTTACATCCAAGAAAAGACATATGACAATGTTGTTTCCAATGCAAATGATAAAAATCAATGTGTTTTCATTAGAATTAACTAAAATGTTACCGATTTTCCGTTTATATTACCGATGGAAGATGTATACGAAAACCGCTCTATTCCGGCTGAAACGTCGATATATGCAATAAAAACAGAACTTCTCCCATTTTCAATATCTTACTCAGTATTTTAACGAGAAAGAAATAGTTGATTGAAAATGAAGTATTTAAGGTTCTTATCTAATCAATTATGTGTTTGCATTATTTTTATCGTATATATAATGAATTATTACCCATAAATTGAAAATTCACAAAAACGTGGAAAACGGCAAAATATTGCCTAATTCGATGATATTTTGTTTAAATCACATAAAAGAAAAGGGGATGATAAAAGTCAAAATATTGCTAAATTCGATGATTTTTCGTACGAAACAAAATGGAAGAAAACTTGCTTTAAATGCAATATTATGCGAAATTCTGAGATTTCAAGGCCAAATCACATATCGTAATACTACATGAAATAGTATCGAAATAATAGTAAAAATGAGTATATTTACGTAATATCAAACTACATGATTAACGTGAAAAAGTCAATATTTTACCATGTTTGAGGATTTTAACTTCAAATCATTGAGCGAGGTTTATTATTATTTAGATCCAAGAAAAGACATATGACAATGTTGTTTCCAATACAAATGATAAAAAAACAATGTGTTTTCATTAGAATTAACTAAAATGTTCTTGATTTTCCGTTTATATTACGGAGGGAAGATGTACACGTAAAACCGCTCTAATCCGGCTGAAACGTCGATATATGCAATAAAAACCGAACTTTTCCCCCTTTCAATATCTTACTCAGTATTTTTACGAGAAACAAATAGATGATTGAAAATGAAGTATTTAAGGTTATTATCTAATCAATTATGTGTTTGCATCATTTTCATCGTATATATAATGAATTAATACCCATAAACAGAAAATTCTCAAAAACTTGGAAAAACGGCAAAATATTGCCTAATTCGATGATATTTTGTTTAAATCAAATAAAGGAAAATTGGATCATAAACGTCAAAATATTGCTAAATTCGATGATTTTTCGTACGAAACAAAATGCAAGAAAACTTGCTTAAAATGCAATATTATGCGAAATTCTGAGATTCGAAGGCCAAATCACATATCGTGATACTACATGAAATAGTATCGAAATATTGGTAAAAATGAATATATTTGCGTAATATCAAACTACATGATTAACGTGAAAAAGTCACTATTTTACCATATTTGAGGATTTTACCTTCAAATCACTGAGCGAGGTTTCGTATTATTTAGATCCAAGAAAAGACATATGACAAAGTTGTTTCCAATACAAATGATAAAAACCAATGTGTTTTCATTAGAATTTACTGAAATGTTTTTGATTTTCCGTTTATATTACCGAGGGAAGATGTACACGTAAACCGCTCTAATCCGGCTGAAACGCCGATATATGCAATAAAAACCGAACTTCTCCCCTTTTCAATATCTTACTCAGTGTTTTAACGAGAAACAAATAGATGATTGAAAATGAAGTATTTAAGGTTATTATCTAATCAATTATGTGTTTGCATCATTTTTATCGTATATATATGAATTAATACCCATAGACTGAAAATTCACAAAAACGTGGAAAACGGCAAAATATTGCCTAATTCGATGATATTTTGTTTAAATCACATAAAAGAAAAGGGGATGATAAAAGTCAAAATATTGCTAAATTCGATGATTTTTCGTACGAAACAAAATGGAAGAAAACTTGCTTTAAATGCAATATTATGCGAAATTCTGAGATTTCAAGGCCAAATCACATATCGTAATACTACATGAAATAGTATCGAAATAATAGTAAAAATGAGTATATTTACGTAATATCAAACTACATGATTAACGTGAAAAAGTCAATATTTTACCATGTTTGAGGATTTTAACTTCAAATCATTGAGCGAGGTTTATTATTATTTAGATCCAAGAAAAGACATATGACAATGTTGTTTCCAATACAAATGATAAAAAAACAATGTGTTTTCATTAGAATTAACTAAAATGTTCTTGATTTTCCGTTTATATTACGGAGGGAAGATGTACACGTAAAACCGCTCTAATCCGGCTGAAACGTCGATATATGCAATAAAAACCGAACTTTTCCCCCTTTCAATATCTTACTCAGTATTTTTACGAGAAACAAATAGATGATTGAAAATGAAGTATTTAAGGTTATTATCTAATCAATTATGTGTTTGCATCATTTTCATCGTATATATAATGAATTAATACCCATAAACTGAAAATTCACAAAAACTTGGAAAAACGGCAAAATATTGCCTAATTCGATGATATTTTGTTTAAATCACATAAAGGAAAAGGGGATGATAACCGTCAAAATATTGCTAAATTTGATGATTTTTCGTACGAAACAAAATGCAAGAAAACTTGCTTAAAATGCAATATTAGGCGAAATTCTGAGATTCGAAGGCCAAATCACATATCGTGATACTACATGAAATAGTATCGAAATATTGGTAAAAATGAATATATTTGCGTAATATCAAACTACATGATTAACGTGAAAAAGTCACTATTTTACCATATTTGAGGATTTTACCTTCAAATCATAGAGCGAGGTTTCGTATTATTTAGATCCAAGAAAAGACATATGACAATGTTGTTTCCAATACAAATGATAAAAATCAATGTGTTTTCATTAGAATTAACTAAAATGTTCCTGATTTTTAGTTAATATTACCGATGGAAGATGTACACGAAAACCGCTCTATTCCGGCAGTAACGTCGATATATGCAATAAAATCTGAACTTCTCCCCCTTTCAATATCTTACTCAGTATTTTAACGAGAAAGAAATAGTTGATTGAAAATGAAGTATTTAAGGTTATTATCTAATCAATTATGTGTTTGCATCATTTTTATCGTTTTTATAATGAATTAATACCCATAAACTGAAAATTCACAAAAACGTGGAAAAACGGCAAAATATTGCCTAATTCGATGATATTTTGTTTAAATCACATAAAGGAAAAGGGGATGATAAACGTCAAAATATTGCTAAATTCGATGATTTTTCGTACGAAACAAAATGCAAGAAAACTTGCTTAAAATGCAATATTATGCGAAATTATGAGATTTGAAGGCCAAATCACATATCGTAATACTACATGAAATAGTATCGAAATATTGGTAAAAATGAATATATTTACGTAATATCAAACTACATGATTAACGTGAAAAAGTCACTATTTTTCCATATTTGAGGATTTTAACTTCAAATCATTGAGCGAGGTTTCGTATTATTTAGATCCAAGAAAACACATATGACAATGTTGTTTCCAATACAAATGATAAAAAAACAATGTGTTTTCATTAGAATTAACTAAAATGTTCTTGATTTTCCGTTTATATTACGGAGGGAAGATGTACACGTAAAACCGCTCTAATCCGGCTGAAACGTCGATATATGCAATAAAAACCGAACTTTTCCCCCTTTCAATATCTTACTCAGTATTTTTACGAGAAACAAATAGATGATTGAAAATGAAGTATTTAAGGTTATTATCTAATCAATTATGTGTTTGCATCATTTTCATCGTATATATAATGAATTAATACCCATAAACTGAAAATTCACAAAAACTTGGAAAAACGGCAAAATATTGCCTAATTCGATGATATTTTGTTTAAATCACATAAAGGAAAAGGGGATGATAACCGTCAAAATATTGCTAAATTTGATGATTTTTCGTACGAAACAAAATGCAAGAAAACTTGCTTAAAATGCAATATTAGGCGAAATTCTGAGATTCGAAGGCCAAATCACATATCGTGATACTACATGAAATAGTATCGAAATATTGGTAAAAATGAATATATTTGCGTAATATCAAACTACATGATTAACGTGAAAAAGTCACTCTTTTACCATATTTGAGGATTTTACCTTCAAATCATAGAGCGAGGTTTCGTATTATTTAGATACAAGAAAAGACATATGACAATGTTGTTTCCAATACAAATGATAAAAAGCAATGTGTTTTCATTAGAATTTACTAAAGTGTTTTTGATTTTCCGTTTATATTACCGAGGGAAGATGTACACGTAAACCGCTCTAATCCGGCTGAAACGTCGATATATGCAATAAAAACCGAACTTCTCCCCTTTTCAATATCTTACTCAGTATTTTAACGAGAAACAAATAGATGATTGAAAATGAAGTATTTAAGGTTATTATCTAATCAATTATGTGTTTGCATCATTTTTATCGTATATATATGAATTAATACCCATAGACTGAAAATTCACAAAAACGTTGAAAACGGCAAAATATTGCCTAATTCGATGATATTTTGTTTAAATCACATAAAAGAAAAGGGGATGATAAACGTCAAAATATTGCTAAATTCGATGATTTTTCGTACGAATCAAAATGCAAGAAAACTTGCTTTAAATGCAATATTATGCGAAATTCTGAGATTTGAAGGCCAAATCACATATCGTAATACTACATGAAATAGTATCGAAATAATAGTAAAAATGAGTATATTTACGTAATATCAAACTACATGATTAACGTGAAAAAGTCAATATTTTTCCATATTTGAGGATTTTAACTTCAAATCATTGAGCGAGGTTTCGTATTATTTAGATCCAAGAAAAGACATATGACAATGTTGTTTCCAATACAAATGATAAAAAGCAATGTGTTTTCATTAGAATTTACTAAAATGTTTTTGATTTTCCGTTTATATTACCGAGGGAAGATGTACACGTAAACCGCTCTAATCCGGCTGAAACGTCGATATATGCAATAAAAACCGAACTTCTCCCCTTTTCAATATCTTACTCAGTATTTTAACGAGAAACAAATAGATGATTAAAAATGAAGTATTTAAGGTTATTATCTAATCAATTATGTGTTTGCATCATTTTTATCGTATATATAATGAATTAATACCCATAAACTGAAAATTCACAAAAACGTGGAAAAACGGCAAAATATTGCCTAATTCGATGATATTTTGTTTAAATCACATAAAGGAAAAGGGGATGATAAACGTCAAAATATTGCTAAATTCGATGATTTTTCGTATGAAACAAAATGCAAGAAAACTTGCTTAAAATGCAATATTATGCGAAATTCTAAGATTCGAAGGCCAAATCACATATCGTGATACTTCATGAAATAGTATCGAAATATTGGTAAAAATGAATATATTTGCATAATATCAAACCACATGCTTAACGTGAAAAAGTCACTATTTTACCATATTTGAGGATTTTACCTTCAAATCATAGAGCGAGGTTTCGTATTATTTACATCCAAGAAAAGACATATGACAATGCTGTTTCCAATGCAAATGATAAAAATCAATGTGTTTTCATTAGAATTAACTAAAATGTTACCGATTTTCCGTTTATATTACCGATGGAAGATGTATACGAAAACCGCTCTATTCCGGCTGAAACGTCGATATATGCAATAAAAACAGAACTTCTCCCCTTTTCAATATCTTACTCAGTATTTTAACGAGAAAGAAATAGTTGATTGAAAATGAAGTATTTAAGGTTATTATCTAATCAATTATGTGTTTGCATCATTTTTATAGTTTTTATAATGAATTAATACCCATAAACTGAAAATTCACAAAAACGTGGAAAAACGGCAAAATATTGCCTAATTCGATGATATTTTGTTTAAATCACATAAAGGAAAAGGGGATGATAAACGTCAAAATATTGCTAAATTCGATGATTTTTCGGACGAAACAAAATGCAAGAAAACTTGCTTAAAATGCAATATTATGCGAAATTCTGAGATTCGAAGGCCAAATCACATATCGTGATACTACATGAAATAGTATCGAAATATTGGTAAAAATGAATATATTTGTGTAATATCAAACTACATGAATAACGTGAAAAAGTCACTATTTTACCATATTTGAGGATTTTACCTTCAAACCATAGAGCGAGGTTTCGTATTATATAGATCCAAGAAAAGACATATGGCAATGTTGTTTCCAATACAAATGATAAAAAGCAATGTGTTTTCATTAGAATTTACTAAAGTGTTTTTGATTTTCCGTTTATATTACCGAGGGAAGATGTACACGTAAACCGCTCTAATCCGGCTGAAACGTCGATATATGCAATAAAAACCGAACTTCTCCCCTTTTCAATATCTTACTCAGTATTTTAACGAGAAACAAATAGATGATTGAAAATGAAGTATTTAAGGTTATTATCTAATCAATTATGTGTTTGCATCATTTTTATCGTATATATATGAATTAATACCTATAGACTGAAAATTCACAAAAACGTGGAAAACGGCAAAATATTGCCTAATTCGATGATATTTTGTTTAAATCACATAAAAGAAAAGGGGATGATAAACGTCAAAATATTGCTAAATTCGATGATTTTTCGTACGAATCAAAATGCAAGAAAACTTGCTTTAAATGCAATATTATGCGAAATTCTGAGATTTGAAGGCCAAATCACATATCGTAATACTACATGAAATAGTATCGAAATAATAGTAAAAATGAGTATATTTACGTAATATCAAACTACATGATTAACGTGAAAAAGTCAATATTTTTCCATATTTGAGGTTTTTAACTTCACATCATTGAGCGAGGTTTCGTATTATTTAGATCCAAGAAAAGACATATGACAATGTTGTTTCCAATACAAATGATAAAAAGCAATGTGTTTTCATTAGAATTTACTAAAATGTTTTTGATTTTCCGTTTATATTACCGAGGGAAGATGTACACGTAAACCGCTCTAATCCGGCTGAAACGTCGATATATGCAATAAAAACCGAACTTCTCCCCTTTTCAATATCTTACTCAGTATTTTAAACTTGCTTTAAATGCAATATTATGCGAAATTCTGAGATTTGAAGGCCAAATCATATATCGTGATACTACATGAAATAGTATCGAAATATTGGTAAAAATGAATATATTTGCGTAATATCAAACTACATGATTAACATGAAAAGTCACTATTTTACCATATTTGAGGATTTTACCTTCAAATCATAGAGCGAGGTTTCGTATTATTTAGATCCAAGAAAAGACATATGACAATGTTGTTTCCAATACAAATGCTAAAAAGCAATGTATTTTCATTAGAATTTACTAAAATGTTTTTGATTTTCCGTTTATATTACCGAGGGAAGATGTACACGTAAACCGCTCTAATCCGGCTGAAACGTCGATATATGCAATAAAAACCGAACTTCTCCCCTTTTCAATATCTTACTCAGTATTTTAACGAGAAACAAATAGATGATTAAAAATGAAGTATTTAAGGTTATTATCTAATCAATTATGTGTTTGCATCATTTTTATCGTATATATAATGAATTAATACCTATAAACTGAAAATTCACAAAAACGTGGAAAAACGGCAAAATATTGCCTAATTCGATGATATTTTGTTTAAATCACATAAAGGAAAAGGGGATGATAAACGTCAAAATATTGCTAAATTCGATGATTTTTCGTATGAAACAAAATGCAAGAAAACTTGCTTAAAATGCAATATTATGCGAAATTCTAAGATTCGAAGGCCAAATCACATATCGTGATACTTCATGAAATAGTATCGAAATATTGGTAAAAATGAATATATATGCATAATATCAAACCACATGCTTAACGTGAAAAAGTCACTATTTTACCATATTTGAGGATTTTACCTTCAAATCATAGAGCGAGGTTTCGTATTATTTACATCCAAGAAAAGACATATGACAATGCTGTTTCCAATGCAAATGATAAAAATCAATGTGTTTTCATTAGAATTAACTAAAATGTTACCGATTTTCCGTTTATATTACCGATGGAAGATGTATACGAAAACCGCTCTATTCCGGCTGAAACGTCGATATATGCAATAAAAACAGAACTTCTCCCCTTTTGAATATCTTACTCAGTATTTTAACGAGAAAGAAATAGTTGATTGAAAATGAAGTATTTAAGGTTATTATCTAATCAATTATGTGTTTGCATCATTTTTATAGTTTTTATAATGAATTAATACCCATAAACTGAAAATTCACAAAAACGTGGAAAAACGGCAAAATATTGCCTAATTCGATGATATTCTGTTTAAATCACATAAAGGAAAAGGGGATGATAAACGTCAAAATATTGCTAAATTCGATGATTTTTCGTACGAAACAAAATGCAAGAAAACTTGCTTAAAATGCAATATTATGCGAAATTCTGAGATTCGAAGGCCAAATCACATATCGTGATACTACATGAAATAGTATCGAAATATTGGTAAAAATGAATATATTTGCGTAATATCAAACTACATGAATAACGTGAAAAAGTCACTATTTTACCATATTTGAGGATTTTACCTTCAAACCATAGAGCGAGGTTTCGTATTATATAGATCCAAGAAAAGACATATGACAATGTTGTTTCCAATATAAATGATAAAAAGCAATGTGTTTTCATTAGAATTTACTAAAGTGTTTTTGATTTTCCGTTTATATTACCGAGGGAAGATGTACACGTAAACCGCTCTAATCCGGCTGAAACGTCGATATATGCAATAAAAACCGAACTTCTCCCCTTTTCAATATCTTACTCAGTATTTTAACGAGAAACAAATAGATGATTGAAAATGAAGTATTTAAGGTTATTATCTAATCAATTATGTGTTTGCATCATTTTTATCGTATATATATGAATTAATACCTATAGACTGAAAATTCACAAAAACGTGGAAAACGGCAAAATATTGCCTAATTCGATGATATTTTGTTTAAATCACATAAAAGAAAAGGGGATGATAAACGTCAAAATATTGCTAAATTCGATGATTTTTCGTACGAATCAAAATGCAAGAAAACTTGCTTTAAATGCAATATTATGCGAAATTCTGAGATTTGAAGGCCAAATCACATATCGTAATACTACATGAAATAGTATCGAAATAATAGTAAAAATGAGTATATTTACGTAATATCAAACTACATGATTAACGTGAAAAAGTCAATATTTTTCCATATTTGAGGATTTTAACTTCACATCATTGAGCGAGGTTTCGTATTATTTAGATCCAAGAAAAGACATATGACAATGTTGTTTCCAATACAAATGATAAAAAGCAATGTGTTTTCATTAGAATTTACTAAAATGTTTTTGATTTTCCGTTTATATTACCGAGGGAAGATGTACACGTAAACCGCTCTAATCCGGCTGAAACGTCGATATATGCAATAAAAACCGAACTTCTCCCCTTTTCAATATCTTACTCAGTATTTTAAACTTGCTTTAAATGCAATATTATGCGAAATTCTGAGATTTGAAGGCCAAATCATATATCGTGATACTACATGAAATAGTATCGAAATATTGGTAAAAATGAATATATTTGCGTAATATCAAACTACATGATTAACATGAAAAGTCACTATTTTACCATATTTGAGGATTTTACCTTCAAATCATAGAGCGAGGTTTCGTATTATTTAGATCCAAGAAAAGACATATGACAATGTTGTTTCCAATACAAATGATAAAAAGCAATGTATTTTCATTAGAATTTACTAAAATGTTTTTGATTTTCCGTTTATATTACCGAGGGAAGATGTACACGTAAACCGCTCTAATCCGGCTGAAACGTCGATATATGCAATAAAAACCGAACTTCTCCCCTTTTCAATATCTTACTCAGTATTTTAACGAGAAACAAATAGATGATTAAAAATGAAGTATTTAAGGTTATTATCTAATCAATTATGTGTTTGCATCATTTTTATCGTATATATAATGAATTAATACCTATAAACTGAAAATTCACAAAAACGTGGAAAAACGGCAAAATATTGCCTAATTCGATGATATTTTGTTTAAATCACATAAAGGAAAAGGGGATGATAAACGTCAAAATATTGCTAAATTCGATGATTTTTCGTATGAAACAAAATGCAAGAAAACTTGCTTAAAATGCAATATTATGCGAAATTCTAAGATTCGAAGGCCAAATCACATATCGTGATACTTCATGAAATAGTATCGAAATATTGGTAAAAATGAATATATATGCATAATATCAAACCACATGCTTAACGTGAAAAAGTCACTATTTTACCATATTTGAGGATTTTACCTTCAAATCATAGAGCGAGGTTTCGTATTATTTACATCCAAGAAAAGACATATGACAATGCTGTTTCCAATGCAAATGATAAAAATCAATGTGTTTTCATTAGAATTAACTAAAATGTTACCGATTTTCCGTTTATATTACCGATGGAAGATGTATACGAAAACCGCTCTATTCCGGCTGAAACGTCGATATATGCAATAAAAACAGAACTTCTCCCCTTTTGAATATCTTACTCAGTATTTTAACGAGAAAGAAATAGTTGATTGAAAATGAAGTATTTAAGGTTATTATCTAATCAATTATGTGTTTGCATCATTTTTATAGTTTTTATAATGAATTAATACCCATAAACTGAAAATTCACAAAAACGTGGAAAAACGGCAAAATATTGCCTAATTCGATGATATTCTGTTTAAATCACATAAAGGAAAAGGGGATGATAAACGTCAAAATATTGCTAAATTCGATGATTTTTCGTACGAAACAAAATGCAAGAAAACTTGCTTAAAATGCAATATTATGCGAAATTCTGAGATTCGAAGGCCAAATCACATATCGTGATACTACATGAAATAGTATCGAAATATTGGTAAAAATGAATATATTTGCGTAATATCAAACTACATGATTAACGTGAAAAAGTCACTATTTTACCATATTTGAGGATTTTACCTTCAAATCATAGAGCGAGGTTTCGTATTATTTAGATCCAAGAAAAGACATATGACAATGTTGTTTCCAATACAAATGATAAAAAGCAATGTGTTTTCATTAGAATTTACTAAAATGTTTTTGATTTTCCGTTTATATTACCGAGGGAAGATGTACACGTAAACCGCTCTAATCCGGCTGAAACGTCGATATATGCAATAAAAACCGAACTTCTCCCCTTTTCAATATCTTACTCAGTATTTTAACGAGAAACAAATAGATGATTGAAAATGAAGTATTTAAGGTTATTATCTAATGAATTATGTGTTTGCATCATTTTCATCGTATATATATAATGAAATAATACCCATAAACGGAAAATTCACAAAAACTTGGAAAAAAGGCAAAATATTGCCTAATTCGATGATATTTTGTTTAAATCACATAAAGGAAAAGGGGATGATAAACGTCAAAATATTGCTAAATTCAATTATTTTTCGTACGAAACAAAATGCAAGAAAATTGCTTAAAATGCAATATTATGCGAAATTCTGAGATTTGAAGGCCAAATCACATATCGTAATACTACATGAAATAGTATCGAAATAATAGTAAAAATGAGTATATTTACGTAATATCAAACTACATGATTAACGTGAAATAGTCAATATTTTTCCATATTTGAGGATTTTAACTTCAAATCATTGAGCGAGGTTTCGTATTATTTAGATCCAAGAAAAGACATATGACAATGTTGTTTCCAATACAAATGATAAAAAGCAATGTGTTTTCATTAGAATTTACTAAAATGTTTTTGATTTTCCGTTTATATTACCGCGGGAAGATGTACACGTAAACCGCTCTAATCCGGCTGAAACGTCGATATATGCAATAAAAACCGAACTTCTCCCCTTTTCAATATCTTACTCAGTATTTTAAACTTGCTTTAAATGCAATATTATGCGAAATTCTGAGATTTGAAGGCCAAATCACATATCGTGATACTACATGAAATAGTATCGAAATATTGGTAAAAATGAATATATTTGCGTAATATCAAACTACATGATTAACGTGAAAAAGTCACTATTTTACCATATTTGAGGATTTTACCTTCAAATCATAGAGCGAGGTTTCGTATTATTTAGATCCAAGAAAAGACATATGACAATGTTGTTTCCAATACAAATGATAAAAAGCAATGTGTTTTCATTAGAATTTACTAAAATGTTTTTGATTTTCCGTTTATATTACCGAGGGAAGATGTACACGTACACCGCTCTAATCCGGCTGAAACGTCGATATATGCAATAAAAACCGAACTTCTCCCCTTTTCAATATCTTACTCAGTATTTTAACGAGAAACAAATAGATGATTGAAAATGAAGTATTTAAGGTTATTATCTAATCAATTATGTGTTTGCATCATTTTTATAGTATATATAATGAATTAATACCCATAAACTGAAAATTCACAAAAACTTGGAAAAACGGCAAAATATTGCCTAATTCGATGATATTTTGTTTAAATCACATAAAGGAAAAGGGGATGATAAACGTCAAAATATTGCTAAATTCGATGATTTTTCGTACGAAACAAAATGCAAGAAAACTTGCTTAAAATGCAATATTATGCGAAATTCTGAGATTCGAAAGCCAAATCACATATCGTGATACTACATGAAATAGTATCGAAATATTGGTATAAATGAATATATTTGCATAATATCAAACCACATGATTAACGTGAAAAAGTCACTATTTTACCATATTTGAGGATTTTACCTTGAAATCATAGAGCGAGGTTTCGTATTATTTACATCCAAGAAAAGACATATGACAATGTTGTTTCCAATGCAAATGATAAAAATCAATGTGTTTTCATTAGAATTAACTAAAATGTTACCGATTTTCCGTTTATATTACCGATGGAAGATGTATACGAAAACCGCTCTATTCCGGCTGAAACGTCGATATATGCAATAAAAACAGAACTTCTCCCATTTTCAATATCTTACTCAGTATTTTAACGAGAAAGAAATAGTTGATTGAAAATGAAGTATTTAAGGTTCTTATCTAATCAATTATGTGTTTGCATTATTTTTATCGTATATATAATGAATTATTACCCATAAATTGAAAATTCACAAAAACGTGGAAAACGGCAAAATATTGCCTAATTCGATGATATTTTGTTTAAATCACATAAAAGAAAAGGGGATGATAAACGTCAAAATATTGCTAAATTCGATGATTTTTCGTACGAAACAAAATGGAAGAAAACTTGCTTTAAATGCAATATTATGCGAAATTCTGAGATTTCAAGGCCAAATCACATATCGTAATACAACATGAAATAGTATCGAAATAATAGTAAAAATGAGTATATTTACGTAATATCAAACTACATGATTAACGTGAAAAAGTCAATATTTTACCATGTTTGAGGATTTTAACTTCAAATCATTGAGCGAGGTTTATTATTATTTAGATCCAAGAAAAGACATATGACAATGTTGTTTCCAATACAAATGATAAAAAAACAATGTGTTTTCATTAGAATTAACTAAAATGTTCTTGATTTTCCGTTTATATTACGGAGGGAAGATGTACACGTAAAACCGCTCTAATCCGGCTGAAACGTCGATATATGCAATAAAAACCGAACTTTTCCCCCTTTCAATATCTTACTCAGTATTTTTACGAGAAACAAATAGATGATTGAAAATGAAGTATTTAAGGTTATTATCTAATCAATTATGTGTTTGCATCATTTTCATCGTATATATAATGAATTAATACCCATAAACAGAAAATTCTCAAAAACTTGGAAAAACGGCAAAATATTGCCTAATTCGATGATATTTTGTTTAAATCAAATAAAGGAAAATTGGATCATAAACGTCAAAATATTGCTAAATTCGATGATTTTTCGTACGAAACAAAATGCAAGAAAACTTGCTTAAAATGCAATATTATGCGAAATTCTGAGATTCGAAGGCCAAATCACATATCGTGATACTACATGAAATAGTATCGAAATATTGGTAAAAATGAATATATTTGCGTAATATCAAACTACATGATTAACGTGAAAAAGTCACTATTTTACCATATTTGAGGATTTTACCTTCAAATCACTGAGCGAGGTTTCGTATTATTTAGATCCAAGAAAAGACATATGACAAAGTTGTTTCCAATACAAATGATAAAAACCAATGTGTTTTCATTAGAATTTACTGAAATGTTTTTGATTTTCCGTTTATATTACCGAGGGAAGATGTACACGTAAACCGCTCTAATCCGGCTGAAACGCCGATATATGCAATAAAAACCGAACTTCTCCCCTTTTCAATATCTTACTCAGTGTTTTAACGAGAAACAAATAGATGATTGAAAATGAAGTATTTAAGGTTATTATCTAATCAATTATGTGTTTGCATCATTTTTATCGTATATATATGAATTAATACCCATAGACTGAAAATTCACAAAAACGTGGAAAACGGCAAAATATTGCCTAATTCGATGATATTTTGTTTAAATCACATAAAAGAAAAGGGGATGATAAAAGTCAAAATATTGCTAAATTCGATGATTTTTCGTACGAAACAAAATGGAAGAAAACTTGCTTTAAATGCAATATTATGCGAAATTCTGAGATTTCAAGGCCAAATCACATATCGTAATACTACATGAAATAGTATCGAAATAATAGTAAAAATGAGTATATTTACGTAATATCAAACTACATGATTAACGTGAAAAAGTCAATATTTTACCATGTTTGAGGATTTTAACTTCAAATCATTGAGCGAGGTTTATTATTATTTAGATCCAAGAAAAGACATATGACAATGTTGTTTCCAATACAAATGATAAAAAAACAATGTGTTTTCATTAGAATTAACTAAAATGTTCTTGATTTTCCGTTTATATTACGGAGGGAAGATGTACACGTAAAACCGCTCTAATCCGGCTGAAACGTCGATATATGCAATAAAAACCGAACTTTTCCCCCTTTCAATATCTTACTCAGTATTTTTACGAGAAACAAATAGATGATTGAAAATGAAGTATTTAAGGTTATTATCTAATCAATTATGTGTTTGCATCATTTTCATCGTATATATAATGAATTAATACCCATAAACTGAAAATTCACAAAAACTTGGAAAAACGGCAAAATATTGCCTAATTCGATGATATTTTGTTTAAATCACATAAAGGAAAAGGGGATGATAACCGTCAAAATATTGCTAAATTTGATGATTTTTCGTACGAAACAAAATGCAAGAAAACTTGCTTAAAATGCAATATTAGGCGAAATTCTGAGATTCGAAGGCCAAATCACATATCGTGATACTACATGAAATAGTATCGAAATATTGGTAAAAATGAATATATTTGCGTAATATCAAACTACATGATTAACGTGAAAAAGTCACTATTTTACCATATTTGAGGATTTTACCTTCAAATCATAGAGCGAGGTTTCGTATTATTTAGATCCAAGAAAAGACATATGACAATGTTGTTTCCAATACAAATGATAAAAATCAATGTGTTTTCATTAGAATTAACTAAAATGTTCCTGATTTTTAGTTAATATTACCGATGGAAGATGTACACGAAAACCGCTCTATTCCGGCAGTAACGTCGATATATGCAATAAAATCTGAACTTCTCCCCCTTTCAATATCTTACTCAGTATTTTAACGAGAAAGAAATAGTTGATTGAAAATGAAGTATTTAAGGTTATTATCTAATCAATTATGTGTTTGCATCATTTTTATCGTTTTTATAATGAATTAATACCCATAAACTGAAAATTCACAAAAACGTGGAAAAACGGCAAAATATTGCCTAATTCGATGATATTTTGTTTAAATCACATAAAGGAAAAGGGGATGATAAACGTCAAAATATTGCTAAATTCGATGATTTTTCGTACGAAACAAAATGCAAGAAAACTTGCTTAAAATGCAATATTATGCGAAATTATGAGATTTGAAGGCCAAATCACATATCGTAATACTACATGAAATAGTATCGAAATATTGGTAAAAATGAATATATTTACGTAATATCAAACTACATGATTAACGTGAAAAAGTCACTATTTTTCCATATTTGAGGATTTTAACTTCAAATCATTGAGCGAGGTTTCGTATTATTTAGATCCAAGAAAACACATATGACAATGTTGTTTCCAATACAAATGATAAAAAAACAATGTGTTTTCATTAGAATTAACTAAAATGTTCTTGATTTTCCGTTTATATTACGGAGGGAAGATGTACACGTAAAACCGCTCTAATCCGGCTGAAACGTCGATATATGCAATAAAAACCGAACTTTTCCCCCTTTCAATATCTTACTCAGTATTTTTACGAGAAACAAATAGATGATTGAAAATGAAGTATTTAAGGTTATTATCTAATCAATTATGTGTTTGCATCATTTTCATCGTATATATAATGAATTAATACCCATAAACTGAAAATTCACAAAAACTTGGAAAAACGGCAAAATATTGCCTAATTCGATGATATTTTGTTTAAATCACATAAAGGAAAAGGGGATGATAACCGTCAAAATATTGCTAAATTTGATGATTTTTCGTACGAAACAAAATGCAAGAAAACTTGCTTAAAATGCAATATTAGGCGAAATTCTGAGATTCGAAGGCCAAATCACATATCGTGATACTACATGAAATAGTATCGAAATATTGGTAAAAATGAATATATTTGCGTAATATCAAACTACATGATTAACGTGAAAAAGTCACTCTTTTACCATATTTGAGGATTTTACCTTCAAATCATAGAGCGAGGTTTCGTATTATTTAGATACAAGAAAAGACATATGACAATGTTGTTTCCAATACAAATGATAAAAAGCAATGTGTTTTCATTAGAATTTACTAAAGTGTTTTTGATTTTCCGTTTATATTACCGAGGGAAGATGTACACGTAAACCGCTCTAATCCGGCTGAAACGTCGATATATGCAATAAAAACCGAACTTCTCCCCTTTTCAATATCTTACTCAGTATTTTAACGAGAAACAAATAGATGATTGAAAATGAAGTATTTAAGGTTATTATCTAATCAATTATGTGTTTGCATCATTTTTATCGTATATATATGAATTAATACCCATAGACTGAAAATTCACAAAAACGTGGAAAACGGCAAAATATTGCCTAATTCGATGATATTTTGTTTAAATCACATAAAAGAAAAGGGGATGATAAACGTCAAAATATTGCTAAATTCGATGATTTTTCGTACGAATCAAAATGCAAGAAAACTTGCTTTAAATGCAATATTATGCGAAATTCTGAGATTTGAAGGCCAAATCACATATCGTAATACTACATGAAATAGTATCGAAATAATAGTAAAAATGAGTATATTTACGTAATATCAAACTATATGATTAACGTGAAAAAGTCAATATTTTTCCATATTTGAGGATTTTAACTTCAAATCATTGAGCGAGGTTTCGTATTATTTAGATCCAAGAAAAGACATATGACAATGTTGTTTCCAATACAAATGATAAAAAGCAATGTGTTTTCATTAGAATTTACTAAAATGTTTTTGATTTTCCGTTTATATTACCGAGGGAAGATGTACACGTAAACCGCTCTAATCCGGCTGAAACGTCGATATATGCAATAAAAACCGAACTTCTCCCCTTTTCAATATCTTACTCAGTATTTCAACGAGAAACAAATAGATGATTAAAAATGAAGTATTTAAGGTTATTATCTAATCAATTATGTGTTTGCATCATTTTTATCGTATATATAATGAATTAATACCCATAAACTGAAAATTCACAAAAACGTGGAAAAACGGCAAAATATTGCCTAATTCGATGATATTTTGTTTAAATCACATAAAGGAAAAGGGGATGATAAACGTCAAAATATTGCTAAATTCGATGATTTTTCGTATGAAACAAAATGCAAGAAAACTTGCTTAAAATGCAATATTATGCGAAATTCTAAGATTCGAAGGCCAAATCACATATCGTGATACTTCATGAAATAGTATCGAAATATTGGTAAAAATGAATATATTTGCATAATATCAAACCACATGCTTAACGTGAAAAAGTCACTATTTTACCATATTTGAGGATTTTACCTTCAAATCATAGAGCGAGGTTTCGTATTATTTACATCCAAGAAAAGACATATGACAATGCTGTTTCCAATGCAAATGATAAAAATCAATGTGTTTTCATTAGAATTAACTAAAATGTTACCGATTTTCCGTTTATATTACCGATGGAAGATGTATACGAAAACCGCTCTATTCCGGCTGAAACGTCGATATATGCAATAAAAACAGAACTTCTCCCCTTTTCAATATCTTACTCAGTATTTTAACGAGAAAGAAATAGTTGATTGAAAATGAAGTATTTAAGGTTATTATCTAATCAATTATGTGTTTGCATCATTTTTATAGTTTTTATAATGAATTAATACCCATAAACTGAAAATTCACAAAAACGTGGAAAAACGGCAAAATATTGCCTAATTCGATGATATTCTGTTTAAATCACATAAAGGAAAAGGGGATGATAAACGTCAAAATATTGCTAAATTCGATGATTTTTCGTACGAAACAAAATGCAAGAAAACTTGCTTAAAATGCAATATTATGCGAAATTCTGAGATTCGAAGGCCAAATCACATATCGTGATACTACATGAAATAGTATCGAAATATTGGTAAAAATGAATATATTTGTGTAATATCAAACTACATGAATAACGTGAAAAAGTCACTATTTTACCATATTTGAGGATTTTACCTTCAAACCATAGAGCGAGGTTTCGTATTATATAGATCCAAGAAAAGACATATGACAATGTTGTTTCCAATACAAATGATAAAAAGCAATGTGTTTTCATTAGAATTTACTAAAGTGTTTTTGATTTTCCGTTTATATTACCGAGGGAAGATGTACACGTAAACCGCTCTAATCCGGCTGAAACGTCGATATATGCAATAAAAACCGAACTTCTCCCCTTTTCAATATCTTACTCAGTATTTTAACGAGAAACAAATAGATGATTGAAAATGAAGTATTTAAGGTTATTATCTAATCAATTATGTGTTTGCATCATTTTTATCGTATATATATGAATTAATACCTATAGACTGAAAATTCACAAAAACGTGGAAAACGGCAAAATATTGCCTAATTCGATGATATTTTGTTTAAATCACATAAAAGAAAAGGGGATGATAAACGTCAAAATATTGCTAAATTCGATGATTTTTCGTACGAATCAAAATGCAAGAAAACTTGCTTTAAATGCAATATTATGCGAAATTCTGAGATTTGAAGGCCAAATCACATATCGTAATACTACATGAAATAGTATCGAAATAATAGTAAAAATGAGTATATTTACGTAATATCAAACTACATGATTAACGTGAAAAAGTCAATATTTTTCCATATTTGAGGATTTTTAACTTCACATCATTGAGCGAGGTTTCGTATTATTTAGATCCAAGAAAAGACATATGACAATGTTGTTTCCAATACAAATGATAAAAAGCAATGTGTTTTCATTAGAATTTACTAAAATGTTTTTGATTTTCCGTTTATATTACCGAGGGAAGATGTACACGTAAACCGCTCTAATCCGGCTGAAACGTCGATATATGCAATAAAAACCGAACTTCTCCCCTTTTCAATATCTTACTCAGTATTTTAAACTTGCTTTAAATGCAATATTATGCGAAATTCTGAGATTTGAAGGCCAAATCATATATCGTGATACTACATGAAATAGTATCGAAATATTGGTAAAAATGAATATATTTGCGTAATATCAAACTACATGATTAACATGAAAAGTCACTATTTTACCATATTTGAGGATTTTACCTTCAAATCATAGAGCGAGGTTTCGTATTATTTAGATCCAAGAAAAGACATATGACAATGTTGTTTCCAATACAAATGCTAAAAAGCAATGTATTTTCATTAGAATTTACTAAAATGTTTTTGATTTTCCGTTTATATTACCGAGGGAAGATGTACACGTAAACCGCTCTAATCCGGCTTGAAACGTCGATATATGCAATAAAAACCGAACTTCTCCCCTTTTCAATATCTTACTCAGTATTTTAACGAGAAACAAATAGATGATTAAAAATGAAGTATTTAAGGTTATTATCTAATCAATTATGTGTTTGCATCATTTTTATCGTATATATAATGAATTAATACCTATAAACTGAAAATTCACAAAAACGTGGAAAAACGGCAAAATATTGCCTAATTCGATGATATTTTGTTTAAATCACATAAAGGAAAAGGGGATGATAAACGTCAAAATATTGCTAAATTCGATGATTTTTCGTATGAAACAAAATGCAAGAAAACTTGCTTAAAATGCAATATTATGCGAAATTCTAAGATTCGAAGGCCAAATCACATATCGTGATACTTCATGAAATAGTATCGAAATATTGGTAAAAATGAATATATATGCATAATATCAAACCACATGCTTAACGTGAAAAAGTCACTATTTTACCATATTTGAGGATTTTACCTTCAAATCATAGAGCGAGGTTTCGTATTATTTACATCCAAGAAAAGACATATGACAATGCTGTTTCCAATGCAAATGATAAAAATCAATGTGTTTTCATTAGAATTAACTAAAATGTTACCGATTTTCCGTTTATATTACCGATGGAAGATGTATACGAAAACCGCTCTATTCCGGCTGAAACGTCGATATATGCAATAAAAACAGAACTTCTCCCCTTTTGAATATCTTACTCAGTATTTTAACGAGAAAGAAATAGTTGATTGAAAATGAAGTATTTAAGGTTATTATCTAATCAATTATGTGTTTGCATCATTTTTATAGTTTTTATAATGAATTAATACCCATAAACTGAAAATTCACAAAAACGTGGAAAAACGGCAAAATATTGCCTAATTCGATGATATTCTGTTTAAATCACATAAAGGAAAAGGGGATGATAAACGTCAAAATATTGCTAAATTCGATGATTTTTCGTACGAAACAAAATGCAAGAAAACTTGCTTAAAATGCAATATTATGCGAAATTCTGAGATTCGAAGGCCAAATCACATATCGTGATACTACATGAAATAGTATCGAAATATTGGTAAAAATGAATATATTTGCGTAATATCAAACTACATGAATAACGTGAAAAAGTCACTATTTTACCATATTTGAGGATTTTACCTTCAAACCATAGAGCGAGGTTTCGTATTATATAGATCCAAGAAAAGACATATGACAATGTTGTTTCCAATACAAATGATAAAAAGCAATGTGTTTTCATTAGAATTTACTAAAGTGTTTTTGATTTTCCGTTTATATTACCGAGGGAAGATGTACACGTAAACCGCTCTAATCCGGCTGAAACGTCGATATATGCAATAAAAACCGAACTTCTCCCCTTTTCAATATCTTACTCAGTATTTTAACGAGAAACAAATAGATGATTGAAAATGAAGTATTTAAGGTTATTATCTAATCAATTATGTGTTTGCATCATTTTTATCGTATATATATGAATTAATACCTATAGACTGAAAATTCACAAAAACGTGGAAAACGGCAAAATATTGCCTAATTCGATGATATTTTGTTTAAATCACATAAAAGAAAAGGGGATGATAAACGTCAAAATATTGCTAAATTCGATGATTTTTCGTACGAATCAAAATGCAAGAAAACTTGCTTTAAATGCAATATTATGCGAAATTCTGAGATTTGAAGGCCAAATCACATATCGTAATACTACATGAAATAGTATCGAAATAATAGTAAAAATGAGTATATTTACGTAATATCAAACTACATGATTAACGTGAAAAAGTCAATATTTTTCCATATTTGAGGATTTTAACTTCACATCATTGAGCGAGGTTTCGTATTATTTAGATCCAAGAAAAGACATATGACAATGTTGTTTCCAATACAAATGATAAAAAGCAATGTGTTTTCATTAGAATTTACTAAAATGTTTTTGATTTTCCGTTTATATTACCGAGGGAAGATGTACACGTAAACCGCTCTAATCCGGCTGAAACGTCGATATATGCAATAAAAACCGAACTTCTCCCCTTTTCAATATCTTACTCAGTATTTTAAACTTGCTTTAAATGCAATATTATGCGAAATTCTGAGATTTGAAGGCCAAATCATATATCGTGATACTACATGAAATAGTATCGAAATATTGGTAAAAATGAATATATTTGCGTAATATCAAACTACATGATTAACATGAAAAGTCACTATTTTACCATATTTGAGGATTTTACCTTCAAATCATAGAGCGAGGTTTCGTATTATTTAGATCCAAGAAAAGACATATGACAATGTTGTTTCCAATACAAATGATAAAAAGCAATATATTTTCATTAGAATTTACTAAAATGTTTTTGATTTTCCGTTTATATTACCGAGGGAAGATGTACACGTAAACCGCTCTAATCCGGCTGAAACGTCGATATATGCAATAAAAACCGAACTTCTCCCCTTTTCAATATCTTACTCAGTATTTTAACGAGAAACAAATAGATGATTAAAAATGAAGTATTTAAGGTTATTATCTAATCAATTATGTGTTTGCATCATTTTTATCGTATATATAATGAATTAATACCTATAAACTGAAAATTCACAAAAACGTGGAAAAACGGCAAAATATTGCCTAATTCGATGATATTTTGTTTAAATCACATAAAGGAAAAGGGGATGATAAACGTCAAAATATTGCTAAATTCGATGATTTTTCGTATGAAACAAAATGCAAGAAAACTTGCTTAAAATGCAATATTATGCGAAATTCTAAGATTCGAAGGCCAAATCACATATCGTGATACTTCATGAAATAGTATCGAAATATTGGTAAAAATGAATATATATGCATAATATCAAACCACATGCTTAACGTGAAAAAGTCACTATTTTACCATTATTTGAGGATTTTACCTTCAAATCATAGAGCGAGGTTTCGTATTATTTACATCCAAGAAAAGACATATGACAATGCTGTTTCCAATGCAAATGATAAAAATCAATGTGTTTTCATTAGAATTAACTAAAATGTTACCGATTTTCCGTTTATATTACCGATGGAAGATGTATACGAAAACCGCTCTATTCCGGCTGAAACGTCGATATATGCAATAAAAACAGAACTTCTCCCCTTTTGAATATCTTACTCAGTATTTTAACGAGAAAGAAATAGTTGATTGAAAATGAAGTATTTAAGGTTATTATCTAATCAATTATGTGTTTGCATCATTTTTATAGTTTTTATAATGAATTAATACCCATAAACTGAAAATTCACAAAAACGTGGAAAAACGGCAAAATATTGCCTAATTCGATGATATTCTGTTTAAATCACATAAAGGAAAAGGGGATGATAAACGTCAAAATATTGCTAAATTCGATGATTTTTCGTACGAAACAAAATGCAAGAAAACTTGCTTAAAATGCAATATTATGCGAAATTCTGAGATTCGAAGGCCAAATCACATATCGTGATACTACATGAAATAGTATCGAAATATTGGTAAAAATGAATATATTTGCGTAATATCAAACTACATGAATAACGTGAAAAAGTCACTATTTTACCATATTTGAGGATTTTACCTTCAAACCATAGAGCGAGGTTTCGTATTATATAGATCCAAGAAAAGACATATGACAATGTTGTTTCCAATACAAATGATAAAAAGCAATGTGTTTTCATTAGAATTTACTAAAGTGTTTTTGATTTTCCGTTTATATTACCGAGGGAAGATGTACACGTAAACCGCTCTAATCCGGCTGAAACGTCGATATATGCAATAAAAACCGAACTTCTCCCCTTTTCAATATCTTACTCAGTATTTTAACGAGAAACAAATAGATGATTGAAAATGAAGTATTTAAGGTTATTATCTAATCAATTATGTGTTTGCATCATTTTTATCGTATATATATGAATTAATACCTATAGACTGAAAATTCACAAAAACGTGGAAAACGGCAAAATATTGCCTAATTCGATGATATTTTGTTTAAATCACATAAAAGAAAAGGGGATGATAAACGTCAAAATATTGCTAAATTCGATGATTTTTCGTACGAATCAAAATGCAAGAAAACTTGCTTTAAATGCAATATTATGCGAAATTCTGAGATTTGAAGGCCAAATCACATATCGTAATACTACATGAAATAGTATCGAAATAATAGTAAAAATGAGTATATTTACGTAATATCAAACTACATGATTAACGTGAAAAAGTCAATATTTTTCCATATTTGAGGATTTTAACTTCACATCATTGAGCGAGGTTTCGTATTATTTAGATCCAAGAAAAGACATATGACAATGTTGTTTCCAATACAAATGATAAAAAGCAATGTGTTTTCATTAGAATTTACTAAAATGTTTTTGATTTTCCGTTTATATTACCGAGGGAAGATGTACACGTAAACCGCTCTAATCCGGCTGAAACGTCGATATATGCAATAAAAACCGAACTTCTCCCCTTTTCAATATCTTACTCAGTATTTTAAACTTGCTTTAAATGCAATATTATGCGAAATTCTGAGATTTGAAGGCCAAATCATATATCGTGATACTACATGAAATAGTATCGAAATATTGGTAAAAATGAATATATTTGCGTAATATCAAACTACATGATTAACATGAAAAGTCACTATTTTACCATATTTGAGGATTTTACCTTCAAATCATAGAGCGAGGTTTCGTATTATTTAGATCCAAGAAAAGACATATGACAATGTTGTTTCCAATACAAATGATAAAAAGCAATGTATTTTCATTAGAATTTACTAAAATGTTTTTGATTTTCCGTTTATATTACCGAGGGAAGATGTACACGTAAACCGCTCTAATCCGGCTGAAACGTCGATATATGCAATAAAAACCGAACTTCTCCCCTTTTCAATATCTTACTCAGTATTTTAACGAGAAACAAATAGATGATTAAAAATGAAGTATTTAAGGTTATTATCTAATCAATTATGTGTTTGCATCATTTTTATCGTATATATAATGAATTAATACCTATAAACTGAAAATTCACAAAAACGTGGAAAAACGGCAAAATATTGCCTAATTCGATGATATTTTGTTTAAATCACATAAAGGAAAAGGGGATGATAAACGTCAAAATATTGCTAAATTCGATGATTTTTCGTATGAAACAAAATGCAAGAAAACTTGCTTAAAATGCAATATTATGCGAAATTCTAAGATTCGAAGGCCAAATCACATATCGTGATACTTCATGAAATAGTATCGAAATATTGGTAAAAATGAATATATATGCATAATATCAAACCACATGCTTAACGTGAAAAAGTCACTATTTTACCATATTTGAGGATTTTACCTTCAAATCATAGAGCGAGGTTTCGTATTATTTACATCCAAGAAAAGACATATGACAATGCTGTTTCCAATGCAAATGATAAAAATCAATGTGTTTTCATTAGAATTAACTAAAATGTTACCGATTTTCCGTTTATATTACCGATGGAAGATGTATACGAAAACCGCTCTATTCCGGCTGAAACGTCGATATATGCAATAAAAACAGAACTTCTCCCCTTTTGAATATCTTACTCAGTATTTTAACGAGAAAGAAATAGTTGATTGAAAATGAAGTATTTAAGGTTATTATCTAATCAATTATGTGTTTGCATCATTTTTATAGTTTTTATAATGAATTAATACCCATAAACTGAAAATTCACAAAAACGTGGAAAAACGGCAAAATATTGCCTAATTCGATGATATTCTGTTTAAATCACATAAAGGAAAAGGGGATGATAAACGTCAAAATATTGCTAAATTCGATGAATTTTCGTACGAAACAAAATGCAAGAAAACTTGCTTAAAATGCAATATTATGCGAAATTCTGAGATTCGAAGGCCAAATCACATATCGTGATACTACATGAAATAGTATCGAAATATTGGTAAAAATGAATATATTTGCGTAATATCAAACTACATGAATAACGTGAAAAAGTCACTATTTTACCATATTTGAGGATTTTACCTTCAAACCATAGAGCGAGGTTTCGTATTATATAGATCCAAGAAAAGACATATGACAATGTTGTTTCCAATACAAATGATAAAAAGCAATGTGTTTTCATTAGAATTTACTAAAGTGTTTTTGATTTTCCGTTTATATTACCGAGGGAAGATGTACACTTAAACCGCTCTAATCCGGCTGAAACGTCGATATATGCAATAAAAACCGAACTTCTCCCCTTTTCAATATCTTACTCAGTATTTTAACGAGAAACAAATAGATGATTGAAAATGAAGTATTTAAGGTTATTATCTAATCAATTATGTGTTTGCATCATTTTTATCGTATACTATATGAATTAATACCTATAGACTGAAAATTCACAAAAACGTGGAAAACGGCAAAATATTGCCTAATTCGATGATATTTTGTTTAAATCACATAAAAGAAAAGGGGATGATAAACGTCAAAATATTGCTAAATTCGATGATTTTTCGTACGAATCAAAATGCAAGAAAACTTGCTTTAAATGCAATATTATGCGAAATTCTGAGATTTGAAGGCCAAATCACATATCGTAATACTACATGAAATAGTATCGAAATAATAGTAAAAATGAGTATATTTACGTAATATCAAACTACATGATTAACGTGAAAAAGTCAATATTTTTCCATATTTGAGGATTTTAACTTCATATCATTGAGCGAGGTTTCGTATTATTTAGATCCAAGAAAAGACATATGACAATGTTGTTTCCAATACAAATGATAAAAAGCAATGTGTTTTCATTAGAATTTACTAAAATGTTTTTGATTTTCCGTTTATATTACCGAGGGAAGATGTACACGTAAACCGCTCTAATCCGGCTGAAACGTCGATATATGCAATAAAAACCGAACTTCTCCCCTTTTCAATATCTTACTCAGTATTTTAAACTTGCTTTAAATGCAATATTATGCGAAATTCTGAGATTTGAAGGCCAAATCATATATCGTGATACTACATGAAATAGTATCGAAATATTGGTAAAAATGAATATATTTGCGTAATATCAAACTACATGATTAACATGAAAAGTCACTATTTTACCATATTTGAGGATTTTACCTTCAAATCATCGAGCGAGGTTTCGTATTATTTAGATCCAAGAAAAGACATATGACAATGTTGTTTCCAATACAAATGATAAAAAGCAATGTATTTTCATTAGAATTTACTAAAATGTTTTTGATTTTCCGTTTATATTACCGAGGGAAGATGTACACGTAAACCGCTCTAATCCGGCTGAAACGTCGATATATGCAATAAAAACCGAACTTCTCCCCTTTTCAATATCTTACTCAGTATTTTAACGAGAAACAAATAGATGATTAAAAATGAAGTATTTAAGGTTATTATCTAATCAATTATGTGTTTGCATAATTTTTATCGTATATATAATGAATTAATACCTATAAATTGAAAATTCACAAAAACGTGGAAAAACGGCAAAATATTGCCTAATTCGATGATATTTTGTTTAAATCACATAAAGGAAAAGGGGATGATAAACGTCAAAATATTGCTAAATTCGATGATTTTTCGTATGAAACAAAATGCAAGAAAACTTGCTTAAAATGCAATATTATGCGAAATTCTAAGATTCGAAGGCCAAATCACATATCGTGATACTTCATGAAATAGTATCGAAATATTGGTAAAAATGAATATATATGCATAATATCAAACCACATGCTTAACGTGAAAAAGTCACTATTTTACCATATTTGAGGATTTTACCTTCAAATCATAGAGCGAGGTTTCGTATTATTTACATCCAAGAAAAGACATATGACAATGCTGTTTCCAATGCAAATGATAAAAATCAATGTGTTTTCATTAGAATTAACTAAAATGTTACCGATTTTCCGTTTATATTACCGATGGAAGATGTATACGAAAACCGCTCTATTCCGGCTGAAACGTCGATATATGCAATAAAAACAGAACTTCTCCCCTTTTGAATATCTTACTCAGTATTTTAGCGAGAAAGAAATAGTTGATTGAAAATGAAGTATTTAAGGTTATTATCTAATCAATTATGTGTTTGCATCATTTTTATAGTTTTTATAATGAATTAATACCCATAAACTGAAAATTCACAAAAACGTGGAAAAACGGCAAAATATTGCCTAATTCGATGATATTCTGTTTAAATCACATAAAGGAAAAGGGGATGATAAACGTCAAAATATTGCTAAATTCGATGATTTTTCGTACGAAACAAAATGCAAGAAAACTTGCTTAAAATGCAATATTATGCGAAATTCTGAGATTCGAAGGCCAAATCACATATCGTGATACTACATGAAATAGTATCGAAATATTGGTAAAAATGAATATATTTGCGTAATATCAAACTACATGAATAACGTGAAAAAGTCACTATTTTACCATATTTGAGGATTTTACCTTCAAACCATAGAGCGAGGTTTCGTATTATATAGATCCAAGAAAAGACATATGACAATGTTGTTTCCAATACAAATGATAAAAAGCAATGTGTTTTCATTAGAATTTACTAAAGTGTTTTTGATTTTCCGTTTATATTACCGAGGGAAGATGTACACGTAAACCGCTCTAATCCGGCTGAAACGTCGATATATGCAATAAAAACCGAACTTCTCCCCTTTTCAATATCTTACTCAGTATTTTAACGAGAAACAAATAGATGATTAAAAATGAAGTATTTAAGGTTATTATCTAATCAATTATGTGTTTGCATCATTTTTATCGTATATATATGAATTAATACCTATAGACTGAAAATTCACAAAAACGTGGAAAACGGCAAAATATTGCCTAATTCGATGATATTTTGTTTAAATCACATAAAAGAAAAGGGGATGATAAACGTCAAAATATTGCTAAATTCGATGATTTTTCGTACGAATCAAAATGCAAGAAAACTTGCTTTAAATGCAATATTATGCGAAATTCTGAGATTTGAAGGCGAAATCACATATCGTAATACTACATGAAATAGTATCGAAATAATAGTAAAAATGAGTATATTTACGTAATATCAAACTACATGATTAACGTGAAAAAGTCAATATTTTTCCATATTTGAGGATTTTAACTTCACATCATTGAGCGAGGTTTCGTATTATTTAGATCCAAGAAAAGACATATGACAATGTTGTTTCCAATACAAATGATAAAAAGCAATGTGTTTTCATTAGAATTTACTAAAATGTTTTTGATTTTCCGTTTATATTACCGAGGGAAGATGTACACGTAAACCGCTCTAATCCGGCAGAAACGTCGATATATGCAATAAAAACCGAACTTCTCCCCTTTTCAATATCTTACTCAGTATTTTAACGAGAAACAAATAGATGATTAAAAATGAAGTATTTAAGGTTATTATCTAATCAATTATGTGTTTGCATCATTTTTATCGTATATATAATGAATTAATACCCATAAACTGAAAATTCACAAAAACGTGGAAAAACGGCAAGATATTGCCTAATTCGATGATATTTTGTTTAAATCACATAAAGGAAAAGGGGATGATAAACGTCAAAATATTGCTAAATTCGATGATTTTTCGTACGAAACAAAATGCAAGAAAACTTGCTTAAAATGCAATATTATGCGAAATTCTAAGATTCGAAGGCCAAATCTCATATCGTGATACTACATGAAATAGTATCGAAATATTGGTAAAAATGAATATATTTGCAAAATATCAAACCACATGCTTAACGTGAAAAAGTCACTATTTTACCATATTTGAGGATTTTACCTTCAAATCATAGAGCGAGGTTTCGTATTATTTACATCCAAGAAAAGACATATGACAATGCTGTTTCCAATGCAAATGATAAAAAGCAATGTGTTTTCATTAGAATTTACTAAAATGTTACCGATTTTCCGTTTATATTACCGATGGAAGATGTATACGAAAACCGCTCTATTCCGGCTGAAACGTCGATATATGCAATAAAAACAGAACTTCTCCCCTTTTCAATATCTTACTCAGTATTTTAATGAGAAAGAAATAGTTGATTGAAAATTAAGTATTTAAGGTTATTATCTAATCAATTATGTGTTTGCATCATTTTTATCGTTTTTATAATGAATTAATACCCATAAACTGAAAATTCACAAAAACGTGGAAAAACGGCAAAATATTGCCTAATTCGATGATATTTTGTTTAAATCACATAAAGGAAAAGGGGATGATAAACGTCAAAATATTGCTAAATTCGATGATTTTTCGTACGAAACAAAATGCAAGAAAACTTGCTTAAAATGCAATATTATGCGAAATTCTGAGATTCGAAGGCCAAATCACATATCGTGATACTACATGAAATAGTATCGAAATATTGGTAAAAATGAATATATTTGCGTAATATCAAACTACATGAATAACGTGAAAAAGTCACTATTTTACCATATTTGAGGATTTTACCTTCAAATCATAGAGCGAGGTTTCGTATTATTTAGATCCAAGAAAAGACATATGACAATGTTGTTTCCAATACAAATGATAAAAAGCAATGTATTTTCATTAGAATTTACTAAAATGTTTTTGATTTTCCGTTTATATTACCGAGGGAAGATGTACACGTAAACCGCTCTAATCCGGCTGAAACGTCGATATATGCAATAAAAACCGAACTTCTCCCCTTTTCAATATCTTACTCAGTATTTTAACGAGAAACAAATTGATGATTAAAAATGAAGTATTTAAGGTTATTATCTAATCAATTATGTGTTGGCATCATTTTTATCGTATATATAATGAATTAATACCCATAAACTGAAAATTCACAAAAACGTGGAAAAACGGCAAAATATTGCCTAATTCGATGATATTTTGTTTAAATCACATAAAGGAAAAGGGGATGATAAACGTCAAAATATTGCTAAATTCGATGATTTTTCGTATGAAACAAAATGCAAGAAAACTTGCTTAAAATGCAATATTATGCGAAATTCTAAGATTCGAAGGCCAAATCACATATCGTGATACTTCATGAAATAGTATCGAAATATTGGTAAAAATGAATATATTTGCATAATATCAAACCACATGCTTAACGTGAAAAAGTCACTATTTTACCATATTTGAGGATTTTACCTTCAAATCATAGAGCGAGGTTTCGTATTATTTACATCCAAGAAAAGACATATGACAATGCTGTTTCCAATGCAAATGATAAAAATCAATGTGTTTTCATTAGAATTAACTAAAATGTTACCGATTTTCCGTTTATATTACCGATGGAAGATGTATACGAAAACCGCTCTATTCCGGCTGAAACGTCGATATATGCAATAAAAACAGAACTTCTCCCCTTTTCAATATCTTACTCAGTATTTTAACGAGAAAGAAATAGTTGATTGAAAATGAAGTATTTAAGGTTATTATCTAATCAATTATGTGTTTGCATCATTTTTATAGTTTTTATAATGAATTAATACCCATAAACTGAAAATTCACAAAAACGTGGAAAAACGGCAAAATATTGCCTAATTCGATGATATTTTGTTTAAATCACATAAAGGAAAAGGGGATGATAAACGTCAAAATATTGCTAAATTCGATGATTTTTCGTACGAAACAAAATGCAAGAAAACTTGCTTAAAATGCAATATTATGCGAAATTCTGAGATTCGAAGGCCAAATCACATATCGTGATACTACATGAAATAGTATCGAAATATTGGTAAAAATGAATATATTTGCGTAATATCAAACTACATGAATAACGTGAAAAAGTCACTATTTTACCATATTTGAGGATTTTACCTTCAAACCATAGAGCGAGGTTTCGTATTATATAGATCCAAGAAAAGACATATGACAATGTTGTTTCCAATACAAATGATAAAAAGCAATGTGTTTTCATTAGAATTTACTAAAGTGTTTTTGATTTTCCGTTTATATTACCGAGGGAAGATGTACACGTAAACCGCTCTAATCCGGCTGAAACGTCGATATATGCAATAAAAACCGAACTTCTCCCCTTTTCAATATCTTACTCAGTATTTTAACGAGAAACAAATAGATGATTGAAAATGAAGTATTACGGTTATTATCTAATCAATTATGTGTTTGCATCATTTTTATCGTATATATATGAATTAATACCTATAGACTGAAAATTCACAAAAACGTGGAAAACGGCAAAATATTGCCTAATTCGATGATATTTTGTTTAAATCACATAAAAGAAAAGGGGATGATAAACGTCAAAATATTGCTAAATTCGAGGATTTTTCGTACGAATCAAAATGCAAGAAAACTTGCTTTAAATGCAATATTATGCGAAATTCTGAGATTTGAAGGCCAAATCACATATCGTAATACTACATGAAATAGTATCGAAATAATAGTAAAAATGAGTATATTTACGTAATATCAAACTACATGATTAACGTGAAAAAGTCAATATTTTTCCATATTTGAGGATTTTAACTTCACATCATTGAGCGAGGTTTCGTATTATTTAGATCCAAGAAAAGACATATGACAATGTTGTTTCCAATACAAATGATAAAAAGCAATGTGTTTTCATTAGAATTTACAAAAATGTTTTGATTTTCCGTTTATATTACCGAGGGAAGATGTACACGTAAACCGCTCTAATCCGGCTGAAACGTCGATATATGCAATAAAAACCGAACTTCTCCCCTTTTCAATATCTTACTCAGTATTTTAAACTTGCTTTAAATGTAATATTATGCGAAATTCTGAGATTTGAAGGCCAAATCATATATCGTGATACTACATGAAATAGTATCGAAATATTGGTAAAAATGAATATATTTGCGTAATATCAAACTACATGATTAACATGAAAAGTCACTATTTTACCATATTTGAGGATTTTACCTTCAAATCATAGAGCGAGGTTTCGTATTATTTAGATCCAAGAAAAGACATATGACAATGTTGTTTCCAATACAAATGATAAAAAGCAATGTATTTTCATTAGAATTTACTAAAATGTTTTTGATTTTCCGTTTATATTACCGAGGGAAGATGTACACGTAAACCGCTCTAATCCGGCTGAAACGTCGATATATGCAATAAAAACCGAACTTCTCCCCTTTTCAATATCTTACTCAGTATTTTAACGAGAAACAAATAGATGATTAAAAATGAAGTATTTAAGGTTATTATCTAATCAATTATGTGTTTGCATCATTTTTATCGTATATATAATGAATTAATACCCATAAACTGAAAATTCACAAAAACGTGGAAAAACGGCAAAATATTGCCTAATTCGATGATATTTTGTTTAAATCACATAAAGGAAAAGGGGATGATAAACGTCAAAATATTGCTAAATTCGATGATTTTTCGTATGAAACAAAATGCAAGAAAACTTGCTTAAAATGCAATATTATGCGAAATTCTAAGATTCGAAGGCCAAATCACATATCGTGATACTTCATGAAATAGTATCGAAATATTGGTAAAAATGAATATATATGCATAATATCAAACCACATGCTTAACGTGAAAAAGTCACTATTTTACCATATTTGAGGATTTTACCTTCAAATCATAGAGCGAGGTTTCGTATTATTTACATCCAAGAAAAGACATATGACAATGCTGTTTCCAATGCAAATGATAAAAATCAATGTGTTTTCATTAGAATTAACTAAAATGTTACCGATTTTCCGTTTATATTACCGATGGAAGATGTATACGAAAACCGCTCTATTCCGGCTGAAACGTCGATATATGCAATAAAAACAGAACTTCTCCCCTTTTGAATATCTTACTCAGTATTTTAACGAGAAAGAAATAGTTGATTGAAAATGAAGTATTTAAGGTTATTATCTAATCAATTATGTGTTTGCATCATTTTTATAGTTTTTATAATGAATTAATACCCATAAACTGAAAATTCACAAAAACGTGGAAAAACGGCAAAATATTGCCTAATTCGATGATATTCTGTTTAAATCACATAAAGGAAAAGGGGATGATAAACGTCAAAATATTGCTAAATTCGATGATTTTTCGTACGAAACAAAATGCAAGAAAACTTGCTTAAAATGCAATATTATGCGAAATTCTGAGATTCGAAGGCCAAATCACATATCGTGATACTACATGAAATAGTATCGAAATATTGGTAAAAATGAATATATTTGCGTAATATCAAACTACATGAATAACGTGAAAAAGTCACTATTTTACCATATTTGAGGATTTTACCTTCACACCATAGAGCGAGGTTTCGTATTATATAGATCCAAGAAAAGACATATGACAATGTTGTTTCCAATACAAATGATAAAAAGCAATGTGTTTTCATTAGAATTTACTAAAGTGTTTTTGATTTTCCGTTTATATTACCGAGGGAAGATGTACACGTAAACCGCTCTAATCCGGCAGAAACGTCGATATATGCAATAAAAACCGAACTTCTCCCCTTTTCAATATCTTACTCAGTATTTTAACGAGAAACAAATAGATGATTGAAAATGAAGTATTTAAGGTTATTATCTAATCAATTATGTGTTTGCATCATTTTTATCGTATATATATGAATTAATACCTATAGACTGAAAATTCACAAAAACGTGGAAAACGGCAAAATATTGCCTAATTCGATGATATTTTGTTTAAATCACATAAAGGAAAAGGGGATGATAAACGTCAAAATATTGCTAAATTCGATGATTTTTCGTACGAATCAAAATGCAAGAAAACTTGCTTTAAATGCAATATTATGCGAAATTCTGAGATTTGAAGGCCAAATCACATATCGTAATACTACATGAAATAGTATCGAAATAATAGTAAAAATGAGTATATTTACGTAATATCAAACTACATGATTAACGTGAAAAAGTCAATATTTTTCCATATTTGAGGATTTTAACTTCACATCATTGAGCGAGGTTTCGTATTATTTAGATCCAAGAAAAGACATATGACAATGTTGTTTCCAATACAAATGATAAAAAGCAATGTGTTTTCATTAGAATTTACTAAAATGTTTTTGATTTTCCGTTTATATTACCGAGGGAAGATGTACACGTAAACCGCTCTAATCCGGCTGAAACGTCGATATATGCAATAAAAACCGAACTTCTCCCCTTTTCAATATCTTACTCAGTATTTTAACTTGCTTTAAATGCAATATTATGCGAAATTCTGAGATTTGAAGGCCAAATCATATATCGTGATACTACATGAAATAGTATCGAAATATTGGTAAAAATGAATATATTTGCGTAATATCAAACTACATGATTAACATGAAAAGTCACTATTTTACCATATTTGAGGATTTTACCTTCAAATCATAGAGCGAGGTTTCGTATTATTTAGATCCAAGAAAAGACATATGACAATATTGTTTCCAATACAAATTATAAAAAGCAATGTATTTTCATTAGAATTTACTAAAATGTTTTTGATTTTCCGTTTATATTACCGAGGGAAGATGTACACGTAAACCGCTCTAATCCGGCAGAAACGTCGATATATGCAATAAAAACCGAACTTCTCCCCTTTTCAATATCTTACTCAGTATTTTAACGAGAAACAAATAGATGATTAAAAATGAAGTATTTAAGGTTATTATCTAATCAATTATGTGTTTGCATCATTTTTATCGTATATATAATGAATTAATACCCATAAACTGAAAATTCACAAAAACGTGGAAAAACGGCAAGATATTGCCTAATTCGATGATATTTTGTTTAAATCACATAAAGGAAAAGGGGATGATAAACGTCAAAATATTGCTAAATTCGATGATTTTTCGTACGAAACAAAATGCAAGAAAACTTGCTTAAAATGCAATATTATGCGAAATTCTAAGATTCGAAGGCCAAATCTCATATCGTGATACTACATGAAATAGTATCGAAATATTGGTAAAAATGAATATATTTGCAAAATATCAAACCACATGCTTAACGTGAAAAAGTCACTATTTTACCATATTTGAGGATTTTACCTTCAAATCATAGAGCGAGGTTTCGTATTATTTACATCCAAGAAAAGACATATGACAATGCTGTTTCCAATGCAAATGATAAAAATCAATGTGTTTTCATTAGAAATAACTAAAATGTTACCGATTTTCCGTTTATATTACCGATGGAAGATGTATACGAAAACCGCTCTATTCCGGCTGAAACGTCGATATATGCAATAAAAACAGAACTTCTCCCCTTTTCAATATCTTACTCAGTATTTTAACGAGAAAGAAATAGTTGATTGAAAATGAAGTATTTAAGGTTATTATCTAATCAATTATGTGTTTGCATCATTTTTATAGTTTTTATAATGAATTAATACCCATAAACTGAAAATTCACAAAAACGTGGAAAAACGGCAAAATATTGCCTAATTCGATGATATTTTGTTTAAATCACATAAAGGAAAAGGGGATGATAAACGTCAAAATATTGCTAAATTCGATGATTTTTCGTACGAAACAAAATGCAAGAAAACTTGCTTAAAATGCAATATTATGCGAAATTCTGAGATTCGAAGGCCAAATCACATATCGTGATACTACATGAAATAGTATCGAAATATTGGTAAAAATGAATATATTTGCGTAATATCAAACTACACGAATAACGTGAAAAAGTCACTATTTTACCATATTTGAGGATTTTACCTTCAAATCATAGAGCGAGGTTTCGTATTATTTAGATCCAAGAAAAGACATATGACAATGTTGTTTCCAATACAAATGATAAAAAGCAATGTATTTTCATTAGAATTTACTAAAATGTTTTTGATTTTCCGTTTATATTACCGAGGGAAGATGTACACGTAAACCGCTCTAATCCGGCTGAAACGTCGATATATGCAATAAAAACCGAACTTCTCCCCTTTTCAATATCTTACTCAGTATTTTAACGAGAAACAAATAGATGATTGAAAATGAAGTATTTAAGGTTATTATCTAATCAATTATGTGTTTGCATCATTTTTATCGTATATATATGAATTAATACCTATAGACTGAAAATTCACAAAAACGTGGAAAACGGCAAAATATTGCCTAATTCGATGATATTTTGTTTAAATCACATAAAAGAAAAGGGGATGATAAACGTCAAAATATTGCTAAATTCGATGATTTTTCGTACGAATCAAAATGCAAGAAAACTTGCTTTAAATGCAATATTATGCGAAATTCTGAGATTTGAAGGCCAAATCACATATCGTAATACTACATGAAATAGTATCGAAATAATAGTAAAAATGAGTATATTTACGTAATATCAAACTACATGATTAACGTGAAAAAGTCAATATTTTTCCATATTTGAGGATTTTAACTTCACATCATTGAGCGAGGTTTCGTATTATTTAGATCCAAGAAAAGACATATGACAATGTTGTTTCCAATACAAATGATAAAAAGCAATGTGTTTTCATTAGAATTTACTAAAATGTTTTTGATTTTACGTTTATATTACCGAGGGAAGATGTACACGTAAACCGCTCTAATCCGGCTGAAACGTCGATATATGCAATAAAAACCGAACTTCTCCCCTTTTCAATATCTTACTCAGTATTTTAAACTTGCTTTAAATGCAATATTATGCGAAATTCTGAGATTTGAAGGCCAAATCATATATCGTGATACTACATGAAATAGTATCGAAATATTGGTAAAAATGAATATATTTGCGTAATATCAAACTACATGATTAACATGAAAAGTCACTATTTTACCATATTTGAGGATTTTACCTTCAAATCATAGAGCGAGGTTTCGTATTATTTAGATCCAAGAAAAGACATATGACAATGTTGTTTCCAATACAAATGATAAAAAGCAATGTATTTTCATTAGAATTTACTAAAATGTTTTTGATTTTCCGTTTATATTACCGAGGGAAGATGTACACGTAAACCGCTCTAATCCGGCTGAAACGTCGATATATGCAATAAAAACCGATCTTCTCCCCTTTTCAATATCTTACTCAGTATTTTAACGAGAAACAAATAGATGATTAAAAATGAAGTATTTAAGGTTATTATCTAATCAATTATGTGTTTGCATCATTTTTATCGTATATATAATGAATTAATACCCATAAACTGAAAATTCACAAAAACGTGGAAAAACGGCAAGATATTGCCTAATTCGATGATATTTTGTTTAAATCACATAAAGGAAAAGGGGATGATAAACGTCAAAATATTGCTAAATTCGATGATTTTTCGTACGAAACAAAATGCAAGAAAACTTGCTTAAAATGCAATATTATGCGAAATTCTAAGATTCGAAGGCCAAATCTCATATCGTGATACTACATGAAATAGTATCGAAATATTGGTAAAAATGAATATATTTGCAAAATATCAAACCACATGCTTAACGTGAAAAAGTCACTATTTTACCATATTTGAGGATTTTACCTTCAAATCATAGAGCGAGGTTTCGTATTATTTACATCCAAGAAAAGACATATGACAATGCTGTTTCCAATGCAAATGATAAAAATCAATGTGTTTTCATTAGAAATAACTAAAATGTTACCGATTTTCCGTTTATATTACCGATGGAAGATGTATACGAAAACCGCTCTATTCCGGCTGAAACGTCGATATATGCAATAAAAACAGAACTTCTCCCCTTTTCAATATCTTACTCAGTATTTTAACGAGAAAGAAATAGTTGATTGAAAATGAAGTATTTAAGGTTATTATCTAATCAATTATGTGTTTGCATCATTTTTATAGTTTTTATAATGAATTAATACCCATAAACTGAAAATTCACAAAAACGTGGAAAAACGGCAAAATATTGCCTAATTCGATGATATTTTGTTTAAATCACATAAAGGAAAAGGGGATGATAAACGTCAAAATATTGCTAAATTCGATGATTTTTCGTACGAAACAAAATGCAAGAAAACTTGCTTAAAATGCAATATTATGCGAAATTCTGAGATTCGAAGGCCAAATCACATATCGTGATACTACATGAAATAGTATCGAAATATTGGTAAAAATGAATATATTTGCGTAATATCAAACTACATGAATAACGTGAAAAAGTCACTATTTTACCATATTTGAGGATTTTACCTTCAAATCATAGAGCGAGGTTTCGTATTATTTAGATCCAAGAAAAGACATATGACAATGTTGTTTCCAATACAAATGATAAAAAGCAATGTATTTTCATTAGAATTTACTAAAATGTTTTTGATTTTCCGTTTATATTACCGAGGGAAGATGTACACGTAAACCGCTCTAATCCGGCTGAAACGTCGATATATGCAATAAAAACCGAACTTCTCCCCTTTTCAATATCTTACTCAGTATTTTAACGAGAAACAAATAGATGATTAAAAATGAAGTATTTAAGGTTATTATCTAATCAATTATGTGTTTGCATCATTTTTATCGTATATATAATGAATTAATACCCATAAACTGAAAATTCACAAAAACGTGGAAAAACGGCAAAATATTGCCTAATTCGATGATATTTTGTTTAAATCACATAAAGGAAAAGGGGATGATAAACGTCAAAATATTGCTAAATTCGATGATTTTTCGTATGAAACAAAATGCAAGAAAACTTGCTTAAAATGCAATATTATGCGAAATTCTAAGATTCGAAGGCCAAATCACATATCGTGATACTTCATGAAATAGTATCGAAATATTGGTAAAAATGAATATATTTGCATAATATCAAACCACATGCTTAACGTGAAAAAGTCACTATTTTACCATATTTGAGGATTTTACCTTCAAATCATGGAGCGAGGTTTCGTATTATTTACATCCAAGAAAAGACATATGACAATGCTGTTTCCAATGCAAATGATAAAAATCAATGTGTTTTCATTAGAATTAACTAAAATGTTACCGATTTTCCGTTTATATTACCGATGGAAGATGTATACGAAAACCGCTCTATTCCGGCTGAAACGTCGATATATGCAATAAAAACAGAACTTCTCCCCTTTTCAATATCTTACTCAGTATTTTAACGAGAAAGAAATAGTTGATTGAAAATGAAGTATTTAAGGTTATTATCTAATCAATTATGTGTTTGCATCATTTTTATAGTTTTTATAATGAATTAATACCCATAAACTGAAAATTCACAAAAACGTGGAAAAACGGCAAAATATTGCCTAATTCGATGATATTTTGTTTAAATCACATAAAGGAAAAGGGGATGATAAACGTCAAAATATTGCTAAATTCGATGATTTTTCGTACGAAACAAAATGCAAGAAAACTTGCTTTAAATGCAATATTATGCGAAATTCTGAGATTCGAAGGCCAAATCACATATCGTGATACTACATGAAATAGTATCGAAATATTGGTAAAAATGAATATATTTGCGTAATATCAAACTACATGAATAACGTGAAAAAGTCACTATTTTACCATATTTGAGGATTTTACCTTCAAACCATAGAGCGAGGTTTCGTATTATATAGATCCAAGAAAAGACATATGACAATGTTGTTTCCAATACAAATGATAAAAAGCAATGTGTTTTCATTAGAATTTACTAAAGTGTTTTTGATTTTCCGTTTATATTACCGAGGGAAGATGTACACGTAAACCGCTCTAATCCGGCTGAAACGTCGATATATGCAATAAAAACCGAACTTCTCCCCTTTTCAATATCTTACTCAGTATTTTAACGAGAAACAAATAGATGATTGAAAATGAAGTATTTAAGGTTATTATCTAATCAATTATGTGTTTGCATCATTTTTATCGTATATATATGAATTAATACCTATAGACTGAAAATTCACAAAAACGTGGAAAACGGCAAAATATTGCCTAATTCGATGATATTTTGTTTAAATCACATAAAAGAAAAGGGGATGATAAACGTCAAAATATTGCTAAATTCGATGATTTTTCGTACGAATCAAAATGCAAGAAAACTTGCTTTAAATGCAATATTATGCGAAATTCTGAGATTTGAAGGCCAAATCACATATCGTAATACTACATGAAATAGTATCGAAATAATAGTAAAAATGAGTATATTTACGTAATATCAAACAACATGATTAACGTGAAAAAGTCAATATTTTTCCATATTTGAGGATTTTAACTTCACATCATTGAGCGAGGTTTCGTATTATTTAGATCCAAGAAAAGACATATGACAATGTTGTTTCCAATACAAATGATAAAAAGCAATGTGTTTTCATTAGAATTTACTAAAATGTTTTTGATTTTCCGTTTATATTACCGAGGGAAGATGTACACGTAAACCGCTCTAATCCGGCTGAAACGTCGATATATGCAATAAAAACCGAACATCTCCCCTTTTCAATATCTTACTCAGTATTTTAACGAGAAACAAATAGATGATTAAAAATGAAGTATTTAAGGTTATTATCTAATCAATTATGTGTTTGCATCATTTTTATCGTATATATAATGAATTAATACCCATAAACTGAAAATTCACAAAAACGTGGAAAAACGGCAAAATATTGCCTAATTCGATGATATTTTGTTTAAATCACATAAAGGAAAAAGGGATGATAAACGTCAAAATATTGCTAAATTCGATGATTTTTCGTATGAAACAAAATGCAAGAAAACTTGCTTAAAATGCAATATTATGCGAAATTCTAAGATTCGAAGGCCAAATCACATATCGTGATACTTCATGAAATAGTATCGAAATATTGGTAAAAATGAATATATTTGCATAATATCAAACCACATGCTTAACGTGAAAAAGTCACTATTTTACCATATTTGAGGATTTTACCTTCAAATCATAGAGCGAGGTTTCGTATTATTTACATCCAAGAAAAGACATATGACAATGCTGTTTCCAATGCAAATGATAAAAATCAATGTGTTTTCATTAGAATTAACTAAAAGGTTACCGATTTTCCGTTTATATTACCGATGGAAGATGTATACGAAAACCGCTCTATTCCGGCTGAAACGTCGATATATGCAATAAAAACAGAACTTCTCCCCTTTTCAATATCTTACTCAGTATTTTAACGAGAAAGAAATAGTTGATTGAAAATGAAGTATTTAAGGTTATTATCTAATCAATTATGTGTTTGCATCATTTTTATAGTTTTTATAATGAATTAATACCCATAAACTGAAAATTCACAAAAACGTGGAAAAACGGCAAAATATTGCCTAATTCGATGATATTTTGTTTAAATCACATAAAGGAAAAGGGGATGATAAACGTCAAAATATTGCTAAATTCGATGATTTTTCGTACGAAACAAAATGCAAGAAAACTTGCTTAAAATGCAATATTATGCGAAATTCTGAGATTCGAAGTCCAAATCACATATCGTGATACTACATGAAATAGTATCGAAATATTGGTAAAAATGAATATATTTGCGTAATATCAAACTACATGAATAACGTGAAAAAGTCACTATTTTACCATATTTGAGGATTTTACCTTCAAACCATAGAGCGAGGTTTCGTATTATATAGATCCAAGAAAAGACATATGACAATGTTGTTTCCAATACAAATGATAAAAAGCAATGTGTTTTCATTAGAATTTACTAAAGTGTTTTTGATTTTCCGTTTATATTACCGAGGGAAGATGTACACGTAAACCGCTCTAATCCGGCAGAAACGTCGATATATGCAATAAAAACCGAACTTCTCCCCTTTTCAATATCTTACTCAGTATTTTAACGAGAAACAAATAGATGATTGAAAATGAAGTATTTAAGGTTATTATCTAATCAATTATGTGTTTGCATCATTTTTATCGTATATATATGAATTAATACCTATAGACTGAAAATTCACAAAAACGTGGAAAACGGCAAAATATTGCCTAATTCGATGATATTTTGTTTAAATCACATAAAGGAAAAGGGGATGATAAACGTCAAAATATTGCTAAATTCGATGATTTTTCGTACGAATCAAAATGCAAGAAAACTTGCTTTAAATGCAATATTATGCGAAATTCTGAGATTTGAAGGCCAAATCACATATCGTAATACTACATGAAATAGTATCGAAATAATAGTAAAAATGAGTATATTTACGTAATATCAAACTACATGATTAACGTGAAAAAGTCAATATTTTTCCATATTTGAGGATTTTAACTTCACATCATTGAGCGAGGTTTCGTATTATTTAGATCCAAGAAAAGACATATGACAATGTTGTTTCCAATACAAATGATAAAAAGCAATGTGTTTTCATTAGAATTTACTAAAATGTTTTTGATTTTCCGTTTATATTACCGAGGGAAGATGTACACGTAAACCGCTCTAATCCGGCTGAAACGTCGATATATGCAATAAAAACCGAACTTCTCCCCTTTTCAATATCTTACTCAGTATTTTAACTTGCTTTAAATGCAATATTATGCGAAATTCTGAGATTTGAAGGCCAAATCATATATCGTGATACTACATGAAATAGTATCGAAATATTGGTAAAAATGAATATATTTGCGTAATATCAAACTACATGATTAACATGAAAAGTCACTATTTTACCATATTTGAGGATTTTACCTTCAAATCATAGAGCGAGGTTTCGTATTATTTAGATCCAAGAAAAGACATATGACAATGTTGTTTCCAATACAAATTATAAAAAGCAATGTATTTTCATTAGAATTTACTAAAATGTTTTTGATTTTCCGTTTATATTACCGAGGGAAGATGTACACGTAAACCGCTCTAATCCGGCAGAAACGTCGATATATGCAATAAAAACCGAACTTCTCCCCTTTTCAATATCTTACTCAGTATTTTAACGAGAAACAAATAGATGATTAAAAATGAAGTATTTAAGGTTATTATCTAATCAATTATGTGTTTGCATCATTTTTATCGTATATATAATGAATTAATACCCATAAACTGAAAATTCACAAAAACGTGGAAAAACGGCAAGATATTGCCTAATTCGATGATATTTTGTTTAAATCACATAAAGGAAAAGGGGATGATAAACGTCAAAATATTGCTAAATTCGATGATTTTTCGTACGAAACAAAATGCAAGAAAACTTGCTTAAAATGCAATATTATGCGAAATTCTAAGATTCGAAGGCCAAATCTCATATCGTGATACTACATGAAATAGTATCGAAATATTGGTAAAAATGAATATATTTGCAAAATATCAAACCACATGCTTAACGTGAAAAAGTCACTATTTTACCATATTTGAGGATTTTACCTTCAAATCATAGAGCGAGGTTTCGTATTATTTACATCCAAGAAAAGACATATGACAATGCTGTTTCCAATGCAAATGATAAAAATCAATGTGTTTTCATTAGAAATAACTAAAATGTTACCGATTTTCCGTTTATATTACCGATGGAAGATGTATACGAAAACCGCTCTATTCCGGCTGAAACGTCGATATATGCAATAAAAACAGAACTTCTCCCCTTTTCAATATCTTACTCAGTATTTTAACGAGAAAGAAATAGTTGATTGAAAATGAAGTATTTAAGGTTATTATCTAATCAATTATGTGTTTGCATCATTTTTATAGTTTTTATAATGAATTAATACCCATAAACTGAAAATTCACAAAAACGTGGAAAAACGGCAAAATATTGCCTAATTCGATGATATTTTGTTTAAATCACATAAAGGAAAAGGGGATGATAAACGTCAAAATATTGCTAAATTCGATGATTTTTCGTACGAAACAAAATGCAAGAAAACTTGCTTAAAATGCAATATTATGCGAAATTCTGAGATTCGAAGGCCAAATCACATATCGTGATACTACATGAAATAGTATCGAAATATTGGTAAAAATGAATATATTTGCGTAATATCAAACTACACGAATAACGTGAAAAAGTCACTATTTTACCATATTTGAGGATTTTACCTTCAAATCATAGAGCGAGGTTTCGTATTATTTAGATCCAAGAAAAGACATATGACAATGTTGTTTCCAATACAAATGATAAAAAGCAATGTATTTTCATTAGAATTTACTAAAATGTTTTTGATTTTCCGTTTATATTACCGAGGGAAGATGTACACGTAAACCGCTCTAATCCGGCTGAAACGTCGATATATGCAATAAAAACCGAACTTCTCCCCTTTTCAATATCTTACTCAGTATTTTAACGAGAAACAAATAGATGATTGAAAATGAAGTATTTAAGGTTATTATCTAATCAATTATGTGTTTGCATCATTTTTATCGTATATATATGAATTAATACCTATAGACTGAAAATTCACAAAAACGTGGAAAACGGCAAAATATTGCCTAATTCGATGATATTTTGTTTAAATCACATAAAAGAAAAGGGGATGATAAACGTCAAAATATTGCTAAATTCGATGATTTTTCGTACGAATCAAAATGCAAGAAAACTTGCTTTAAATGCAATATTATGCGAAATTCTGAGATTTGAAGGCCAAATCACATATCGTAATACTACATGAAATAGTATCGAAATAATAGTAAAAATGAGTATATTTACGTAATATCAAACTACATGATTAACGTGAAAAAGTCAATATTTTTCCATATTTGAGGATTTTAACTTCACATCATTGAGCGAGGTTTCGTATTATTTAGATCCAAGAAAAGACATATGACAATGTTGTTTCCAATACAAATGATAAAAAGCAATGTGTTTTCATTAGAATTTACTAAAATGTTTTTGATTTTACGTTTATATTACCGAGGGAAGATGTACACGTAAACCGCTCTAATCCGGCTGAAACGTCGATATATGCAATAAAAACCGAACTTCTCCCCTTTTCAATATCTTACTCAGTATTTTAAACTTGCTTTAAATGCAATATTATGCGAAATTCTGAGATTTGAAGGCCAAATCATATATCGTGATACTACATGAAATAGTATCGAAATATTGGTAAAAATGAATATATTTGCGTAATATCAAACTACATGATTAACATGAAAAGTCACTATTTTACCATATTTGAGGATTTTACCTTCAAATCATAGAGCGAGGTTTCGTATTATTTAGATCCAAGAAAAGACATATGACAATGTTGTTTCCAATACAAATGATAAAAAGCAATGTATTTTCATTAGAATTTACTAAAATGTTTTTGATTTTCCGTTTATATTACCGAGGGAAGATGTACACGTAAACCGCTCTAATCCGGCTGAAACGTCGATATATGCAATAAAAACCGAACTTCTCCCCTTTTCAATATCTTACTCAGTATTTTAACGAGAAACAAATAGATGATTGAAAATGAAGTATTTAAGGTTATTATCTAATCAATTATGTGTTTGCATCATTTTTATCGTATATATATGAATTAATACCTATAGACTGAAAATTCACAAAAACGTGGAAAACGGCAAAATATTGCCTAATTCGATGATATTTTGTTTAAATCACATAAAGGAAAAGGGGATGATAAACGTCAAAATATTGCTAAATTCGATGATTTTTCGTACGAAACAAAATGCAAGAAAACTTGCTTAAAATGCAATATTATGCGAAATTCTGAGATTCGAAGGCCAAATCACATATCGTGATACTACATGAAATAGTATCGAAATATTGGTAAAAATGAATATATTTGCGTAATATCAAACTACATGAATAACGTGAAAAAGTCACTATTTTACCATATTTGAGGATTTTACCTTCAAATCATAGAGCGAGGTTTCGTATTATTTAGATCCAAGAAAAGACATATGACAATGTTGTTTCCAATACAAATGATAAAAAGCAATGTATTTTCATTAGAATTTACTAAAATGTTTTTGATTTTCCGTTTATATTACCGAGGGAAGATGTACACGTAAACCGCTCTAATCCGGCTGAAACGTCGATATATGCAATAAAAACCGAACTTCTCCCCTTTTCAATATCTTACTCAGTATTTTAACGAGAAACAAATAGATGATTAAAAATGAAGTATTTAAGGTTATTATCTAATCAATTATGTGTTTGCATCATTTTTATCGTATATATAATGAATTAATACCCATAAACAGAAAATTCACAAAAACGTGGAAAAACGGCAAAATATTCCCTAATTCGATGATATTTTGTTTAAATCACATAAAGGAAAAGGGGATGATAAACGTCAAAATATTGCTAAATTCGATGATTTTTCGTATGAAACAAAATGCAAGAAAACTTGCTTAAAATGCAATATTATGCGAAATTCTAAGATTCGAAGGCCAAATCACATATCGTGATACTTCATGAAATAGTATCGAAATATTGGTAAAAATGAATATATTTGCATAATATCAAACCACATGCTTAACGTGAAAAAGTCACTATTTTACCATATTTGAGGATTTTACCTTCAAATCATGGAGCGAGGTTTCGTATTATTTACATCCAAGAAAAGACATATGACAATGCTGTTTCCAATGCAAATGATAAAAATCAATGTGTTTTCATTAGAATTAACTAAAATGTTACCGATTTTCCGTTTATATTACCGATGGAAGATGTATACGAAAACCGCTCTATTCCGGCTGAAACGTCGATATATGCAATAAAAACAGAACTTCTCCCCTTTTCAATATCTTACTCAGTATTTTAACGAGAAAGAAATAGTTGATTGAAAATGAAGTATTTAAGGTTATTATCTAATCAATTATGTGTTTGCATCATTTTTATAGTTTTTATAATGAATTAATACCCATAAACTGAAAATTCACAAAAACGTGGAAAAACGGCAAAATATTGCCTAATTCGATGATATTTTGTTTAAATCACATAAAGGAAAAGGGGATGATAAACGTCAAAATATTGCTAAATTCGATGATTTTTCGTACGAAACAAAATGCAAGAAAACTTGCTTTAAATGCAATATTATGCGAAATTCTGAGATTCGAAGGCCAAATCACATATCGTGATACTACATGAAATAGTATCGAAATATTGGTAAAAATGAATATATTTGCGTAATATCAAACTACATGAATAACGTGAAAAAGTCACTATTTTACCATATTTGAGGATTTTACCTTCAAACCATAGAGCGAGGTTTCGTATTATATAGATCCAAGAAAAGACATATGACAATGTTGTTTCCAATACAAATGATAAAAAGCAATGTGTTTTCATTAGAATTTACTAAAGTGTTTTTGATTTTCCGTTTATATTACCGAGGGAAGATGTACACGTAAACCGCTCTAATCCGGCTGAAACGTCGATATATGCAATAAAAACCGAACTTCTCCCCTTTTCAATATCTTACTCAGTATTTTAACGAGAAACAAATAGATGATTGAAAATGAAGTATTTAAGGTTATTATCTAATCAATTATGTGTTTGCATCATTTTTATCGTATATATATGAATTAATACCTATAGACTGAAAATTCACAAAAACGTGGAAAACGGCAAAATATTGCCTAATTCGATGATATTTTGTTTAAATCACATAAAAGAAAAGGGGATGATAAACGTCAAAATATTGCTAAATTCGATGATTTTTCGTACGAATCAAAATGCAAGAAAACTTGCTTTAAATGCAATATTATGCGAAATTCTGAGATTTGAAGGCCAAATCACATATCGTAATACTACATGAAATAGTATCGAAATAATAGTAAAAATGAGTATATTTACGTAATATCAAACAACATGATTAACGTGAAAAAGTCAATATTTTTCCATATTTGAGGATTTTAACTTCACATCATTGAGCGAGGTTTCGTATTATTTAGATCCAAGAAAAGACATATGACAATGTTGTTTCCAATACAAATGATAAAAAGCAATGTGTTTTCATTAGAATTTACTAAAATGTTTTTGATTTTCCGTTTATATTACCGAGGGAAGATGTACACGTAAACCGCTCTAATCCGGCTGAAACGTCGATATATGCAATAAAAACCGAACTTCTCCCCTTTTCAATATCTTACTCAGTATTTTAACGAGAAACAAATAGATGATTAAAAATGAAGTATTTAAGGTTATTATCTAATCAATTATGTGTTTGCATCATTTTTATCGTATATATAATGAATTAATACCCATAAACTGAAAATTCACAAAAACGTGGAAAAACGGCAAAATATTGCCTAATTCGATGATATTTTGTTTAAATCACATAAAGGAAAAAGGGATGATAAACGTCAAAATATTGCTAAATTCGATGATTTTTCGTATGAAACAAAATGCAAGAAAACTTGCTTAAAATGCAATATTATGCGAAATTCTAAGATTCGAAGGCCAAATCACATATCGTGATACTTCATGAAATAGTATCGAAATATTGGTAAAAATGAATATATTTGCATAATATCAAACCACATGCTTAACGTGAAAAAGTCACTATTTTACCATATTTGAGGATTTTACCTTCAAATCATAGAGCGAGGTTTCGTATTATTTACATCCAAGAAAAGACATATGACAATGCTGTTTCCAATGCAAATGATAAAAATCAATGTGTTTTCATTAGAATTAACTAAAAGGTTACCGATTTTCCGTTTATATTACCGATGGAAGATGTATACGAAAACCGCTCTATTCCGGCTGAAACGTGCAATAAAAACAGAACTTCTCCCCTTTTCAATATCTTACTCAGTATTTTAACGAGAAAGAAATAGTTGATTGAAAATGAAGTATTTAAGGTTATTATCTAATCAATTATGTGTTTGCATCATTTTTATAGTTTTTATAATGAATTAATACCCATAAACTGAAAATTCACAAAAACGTGGAAAAACGGCAAAATATTGCCTAATTCGATGATATTTTGTTTAAAAATACAATAAAATGCAATAAATGATATATGCAATAAAAACAGAACTTCTCCCCTTTTCAATATCTTACTCAGTATTTTAACGAGAAAGAAATAGTTGATTGAAAATGAAGTATTTAAGGTTATTATCTAATCAATTATGTGTTTGCATCATTTTTATAGTTTTTATAATGAATTAATACCCATAAACTGAAAATTCACAAAAACGTGGAAAAACGGCAAAATATTGCCTAATTCGATGATATTTTGTTTAAATCACATAAAGGAAAAGGGGATGATAAACGTCAAAATATTGCTAAATTCGATGATTTTTCGTACGAAACAAAATGCAAGAAAACTTGCTTAAAATGCAATATTATGCGAAATTCTGAGATTCGAAGTCCAAATCACATATCGTGATACTACATGAAATAGTATCGAAATATTGGTAAAAATGAATATATTTGCGTAATATCAAACTACATGAATAACGTGAAAAAGTCACTATTTTACCATATTTGAGGATTTTACCTTCAAACCATAGAGCGAGGTTTCGTATTATATAGATCCAAGAAAAGACATATGACAATGTTGTTTCCAATACAAATGATAAAAAGCAATGTGTTTTCATTAGAATTTACTAAAGTGTTTTTGGTTTTCCGTTTATATTACCGAGGGAAGATGTACACGTAAACCGCTCTAATCCGGCTGAAACGTCGATATATGCAATAAAAACCGAACTTCTCCCCTTTTCAATATCTTACTCAGTATTTTAACGAGAAACAAATAGATGATTGAAAATGAAGTATTTAAGGTTATTATCTAATCAATTATGTGTTTGCATCATTTTTATCGTATATATATGAATTAATACCTATAGACTGAAAATTCACAAAAACGTGGAAAACGGCAAAATATTGCCTAATTCGATGATATTTTGTTTAAATCACATAAAAGAAAAGGGGATGATAAACGTCAAAATATTGCTAAATTCGATGATTTTTCGTACGAATCAAAATGCAAGAAAACTTGCTTTAAATGCAATATTATGCGAAATTCTGAGATTTGAAGGCCAAATCACATATCGTAATACTACATGAAATAGTATCGAAATAATAGTAAAAATGAGTATATTTACGTAATATCAAACTACATGATTAACGTGAAAAAGTCAATATTTTTCCATATTTGAGGATTTTAACTTCACATCATTGAGCGAGGTTTCGTATTATTTAGATCCAAGAAAAGACATATGACAATGTTGTTTCCAATACAAATGATAAAAAGCAATGTGTTTTCATTAGAATTTACTAAAATGTTTTTGATTTTCCGTTTATATTACCAAGGGAAGATGTACACGTAAACCGCTCTAATCCGGCTGAAACGTCGATATATCCAATAAAAACCGAACTTCTCCCCTTTTCAATATCTTACTCAGTATTTTAACGAGAAACAAATAGATGATTAAAAATGAAGTATTTAAGGTTATTATCTAATCAATTATGTGTTTGCATCATTTTTATCGTATATATAATGAATTAATACCCATAAACTGAAAATTCACAAAAACGTGGAAAAACGGCAAAATATTGCCTAATTCGATGATATTTTGATTAAATCACATAAAGGAAAAGGGGATGATAAACGTCAAAATATTGCTAAATTCGATGATTTTTAGTACGAAACAAAATGCAAGAAAACTTGCTTAAAATGCAATATTATGCGAAATTCTAAGATTCGAAGGCCAAATCTCATATCGTGATACTACATGAAATAGTATCGAAATATTGGTAAAAATGAATATATTTGCATAATATCAAACCACATGCTTAACGTGAAAAAGTCACTATTTTACCATATTTGAGGATTTTACCTTCAAATCATAGAGCGAGGTTTCGTATTATTTACATCCAAGAAAAGACATATGACAATGCTGTTTCCAATGCAAATGATAAAAAGCAATGTGTTTTCATTAGAATTTACTAAAAGTTACCGATTTTCCGTTTATATTACCGATGGAAGATGTATACGAAAACCGCTCTATTCCGGCTGAAACGTCGATATATGCAATAAAAACAGAACTTCTCCCCTTTTCAATATCTTACTCAGTATTTTAACGAGAAAGAAATAGTTGATTGAAAATGAAGTATTTAAGGTTATTATCTAATCAATTATGTGTTTGCATCATTTTTATCGTTTTTATAATGAATTAATACCCATAAACTGAAAATTCACAAAAACGTGGAAAAACGGCAAAATATTGCCTAATTCGATGATATTTTGTTTAAATCACATAAAGGAAAAGGGGATGATAAACGTCAAAATATTGCTAAATTCGATGATTTTTCGTACGAAACAAAATGCAAGAAAACTTGCTTAAAATGCAATATTATGCGAAATTATGAGATTCGAAGGCCAAATCACATATCGTGATACTACATGAAATAGTATCGAAATATTGGTAAAAATGAATATATTTTCGTAATATCAAACTACATGAATAACGTGAAAAAGTCACTATTTTACCATATTTGAGGATTTTACCTTCAAACCATAGAGCGAGGTTTCGTATTATATAGATCCAAGAAAAGACATATGACAATGTTGTTTCCAATACAAATGATAAAAAGCAATGTGTTTTCATTAGAATTTACTAAAATGTTTTTGATTTTCCGTTTATATTACCGAGGGAAGATGTACACGTAAACCGCTCTAATCCGGCTGAAACGTCGATATATGCAATAAAAACCGAACTTCTCCCCTTTTCAATATCTTACTCAGTATTTTAACGAGAAACAAATAGATGATTGAAAATGAAGTATTTAAGGTTATTATCTAATCCATAATGTGTTTGCATCATTTTTATCGTATATATGTGAAATAATACCCATAGACTGAAAATTCACAAAAACGTGGAAAACGGCAAAATATTGCCTAATACGATGATATTTTGTTTAAATCACATAAATTAAAAGGGGATGATAAACGTCAAAATTTTGCTAAATTCGATGATTTTTCGTACGAAACAAAATGCAAGAAAACTTGCTTAAAATGCAATATTATGCGAAATTATGAGATTTGAAGGCCAAATCACATATCGTAATACTACATGAAATAGTATCGAAATAATAGTAAAAATGAGTATATTTACGTAATATCAAACTACATGATTAACGTGAAAAAGTCAATATTTTTCCATATTTGAGGATTTTAACTTCACATCATTGAGCGAGGTTTCGTATTATTTAGAGCCAAGAAAAGACATATGACAATGTTGTTTCCAATACAAATGATAAAAAGCAATGTGTTTTCATTAGAATTTACTAAAATGTTTTTGATTTTCCGTTTATATTACCAAGGGAAGATGTACACGTAAACCGCTCTAATCCGGCTGAAACGTCGATATATCCAATAAAAACCGAACTTCTCCCCTTTTCAATATCTTACTCAGTATTTTAACGAGAAACAAATAGATGATTAAAAATGAAGTTTTTAAGGTTATTATCTAATCAATTATGTGTTTGCATCATTTTTATCGTATATATAATGAATTAATACCCATAAACTGAAAATTCACAAAAACGTGGAAAAACGGCAAAATATTGCCTAATTCGATGATATTTTGATTAAATCACATAAAGGAAAAGGGGATGATAAACGTCAAAATATTGCTAAATTCGATGATTTTTAGTACGAAACAAAATGCAAGAAAACTTGCTTAAAATGCAATATTATGCGAAATTCTAAGATTCGAAGGCCAAATCTCATATCGTGATACTACATGAAATAGTATCGAAATATTGGTAAAAATGAATATATTTGCATAATATCAAACCACATGCTTAACGTGAAAAAGTCACTATTTTACCATATTTGAGGATTTTACCTTCAAATCATAGAGCGAGGTTTCGTATTATTTACATCCAAGAAAAGACATATGACAATGCTGTTTCCAATGCAAATGATAAAAAGCAATGTGTTTTCATTAGAATTTACTAAAAGTTACCGATTTTCCGTTTATATTACCGATGGAAGATGTATACGAAAACCGCTCTAATCCGGCTGAAACGTCGATATATGCAATAAAAACAGAACTTCTCCCCTTTTCAATATCTTACTCAGTATTTTAACGAGAAAGAAATAGTTGATTGAAAATGAAGTATTTAAGGTTATTATCTAATCAATTATGTGTTTGCATCATTTTTATCGTTTTTATAATGAATTAATACCCATAAACTGAAAATTCACAAAAACGTGGAAAAACGGCAAAATATTGCCTAATTCGATGATATTTTGTTTAAATCACATAAAGGAAAAGGGGATGATAAACGTCAAAATATTGCTAAATTCGATGATTTTTCGTACGAAACAAAATGCAAGAAAACTTGCTTAAAATGCAATATTATGCGAAATTATGAGATTCGAAGGCCAAATCACATATCGTGATACTACATGAAATAGTATCGAAATATTGGTAAAAATGAATATATTTTCGTAATATCAAACTACATGAATAACGTGAAAAAGTCACTATTTTACCATATTTGAGGATTTTACCTTCAAACCATAGAGCGAGGTTTCGTATTATATAGATCCAAGAAAAGACATATGACAATGTTGTTTCCAATACAAATGATAAAAAGCAATGTGTTTTCATTAGAATTTACTAAAATGTTTTTGATTTTCCGTTTATATTACCGAGGGAAGATGTACACGTAAACCGCTCTAATCCGGCTGAAACGTCGATATATGCAATAAAAACCGAACTTCTCCCCTTTTCAATATCTTACTCAGTATTTTAACGAGAAACAAATAGGTGATTGAAAATGAAGTATTTAAGGTTATTATCTAATCCATAATGTGTTTGCATCATTTTTATCGTATATATGTGAAATAATACCCATAGACTGAAAATTCACAAAAACGTGGAAAACGGCAAAATATTGCCTAATACGATGATATTTTGTTTAAATCACATAAATTAAAAGGGGATGATAAACGTCAAAATTTTGCTAAATTCGATGATTTTTCGTACGAAACAAAATGCAAGAAAACTTGCTTAAAATGCAATATTATGCGAAATTATGAGATTTGAAGGCCAAATCACATATCGTAATACTACATGAAATAGTATCGAAATATTGGTAAAAATGAATATATTTACGTAATATCAAACTACATGATTAACGTGAAAAAGTCACTATTTTACCATATTTGAGGATTTTAACTTCAAATCATTGAGCGAGGTTTCGTATTATTTAGATCCAAGAAAACACATATGACAATGTTGTTTCCAATACAAATGATAAAAAAACAATGTGTTTTCATTAGAATTAACTAAAATGTTCTTGATTTTCCGTTTATATTACCGAGGGAAGATGTACACGTAAAACCGCTCTAAACCGGCTGAAACGTCGATATATGCAATAAAAACCTAACTTCTCCCCTTTTCAATATCTTACTCAGTATTTTAACGAGAAACAAATGGATGATTGAAAATGAAGTATTTAAGGTTATTATCTAATCAATAATGTGTTTGCATCATTTTTATCGTATATATATGAAATAATACCCATAGACTGAAAATTCACAAAAACGTGGAAAACGGCAAAATATTGCCTAATTCGATGATATTTTGTTTAAATCACATAAAGGAAAAGGGGATGATAAACGTCAAAATATTGCTAAATTCGATGATTTTTCGTACGAAACAAAATGCAAGAAAACTTGCTTAAAATGCAATATTATGCGAAATTCTGAGATTTGAAGGCCAAATCACATATCGTAATACTACATGAAATAGTATCGAAATATTGGTAAAAATGAATATATTTACGTAATATCAAACTACATGATTAACGTGAAAAAGTCACTATTTTACCATATTTGAGGATTTTACCTTCAAATCATTGAGCGAGGTTTCGTATTATTTAGATCCAAGAAAAGACATATGACAATGTTGTTTGCAATACAAATGATAAAAATCAATGTGTTTTCACTAGAATTAACTAAAATGTTCCTGATTTTTAGTTTATATTACCGATGGAAGATGTACACGAAAACCGCTCTATTCAGGCTGAAACGTCGATATATGCAATAAAATCAGAACTTCTCCCCCTTTCAATATCTTACTCAGTATTTTAACGAGAAAGAAATAGTTGATTGAAAATGAAGTATTTAAGGTAATTATCTAATCAATTATGTGTTTGCATCATTTTTATCGTTTTTATAATGAATTAATACCCATTAACTGAAAATTCAAAAAAACGTGGAAAACGGCAAAATATTACCTAATTCGATGATATTTTGTTTAAATCACATAAAGGAAAAGGGGATGATAAACGTCAAAATATTGCTAAATTCGATGATTTTTCGTACGAAACAAAATGCAAGAAAACTTGCTTAAAATGCAATATTATGCGAAATTCTGAGATTCGAAGGCCACATCACATATCGTGATACTACATAAAATAGTTTCGAAATATTGGTAAAAATGAATATATTTACGTAATATCAAACTACATGATTAACGTGAAAAAGTCACTATTTTTCCATATTTGAGGATTTTACCTTCAAATCATAGAGCGAGGTTTCGTATTATTTAGATCCAAGAAAAGACATATGACAATGTTGTTTCCATAACAAATGATAAAAAAACAATGTGTTTTCATTAGAATTAACTAAAATGTTCTTGATTTTCCGTTTATATTACCGAGGGAAGATGTACACGTAAAACCGCTCTACTCCGGCTGAAACGTCGATATATGCAATAAAACCCGAACTTCTCCCCTTTTCAATATCTTACTCAGTATTTTAACGAGAAACAAATAGATGATTGAAAATGAAGTATTTAAGGTTATTATCTAATCAATTATGTGTTTGCATCATTTTTATCGTATATATATGAATTAATACCCATAGACAGAAAATTCACAAAAACGTGGAAAACGGCAAAATATTGCCTAATTCGATGATATTTTGTTTAAATCACATAAAGGAAAAGGGGATAATAAACGTCAAAATATTGCTAAATTCGATGATTTTTCGTACGAAACAAAATGCAAGAAAACTTGCTTTTGCAATATTATGCGATATTCTGAGATTTGAAGGCCAAATCACATATCGTAATACTACATGAAATAGTATCGAAATATTGGTAAAAATGAATATATTTACGTAATATCAAACTACATGATTAACGTGAAAAAGTCACTATTTTATCATATTTCAGGATTTTAACTTCAAATCATTGAGCGAGGTTTCGTATTATTTAGATCCAAGAAAAGACATATGACCATGTTGTTTCCAATACAAATGAAAAAAAATCAATGTGTTTTCACTAGAATTAACTAAAATGTTCTTGATTTTCCGTTTATATTACCGAGGGAAGATGTACACGTAAAACCGCTCTAATCCGGCTGAAACGTCGATATATGCAATAAAAACCGAACTTCTCCTCATTTCAATATCTTACTCAGTATTTTAACGAGAAACAAATAGATGATTGAAAATGAAGTATTTAAGGTTATTATCTAATCAATTATGTGTTTGCATCATTTTTATCGTATATATAATGAATTAATACCCATAAACTGAAAATTCACAAAAACGTGGAAAAACGGCAAAATATTGCCTAATTCGATGATATTTTGTTTAAATCACTTAAAGGAAAAGGGGATGATAAACGTCAAAATATTGCAAAATTCGATGATTTTTCGTACGAAACAAAATGCAAGAACACTTGCTTAAAATGCAATATTATGCGAAATTCTAAAATTCGAAGGCCAAATCACATATCGTGATACTACATGAAATAGTATCGAAATATTGGTAAAAATGAATATATTTGCGTAATATCAAACTACATGATTAACGTGAAAAAGTCACTATTTTACCATATTTGAGGATTTTACCTTCAAATCATAGAGCGAGGTTTCGTATTATTTAGATCCAAGAAAAGACATATGGCAATGTTGTTTCCAATACAAATGATAAAAAGCAATGTGTTTTCATTAGAATTTACTAAAATGTTTTTGATTTTCCGTTTATATTACCGAGGGAAGATGTACACGTAAACCGCTCTAATCCGGCTGAAACGTTGATATATGCAATGAAAACCGAACTTCTCCCCTTTTCAATATCTTACTCAGTATTTTAAACTTGCTTTAAATGCAATATTATGCGAAATTCTGAGATTTGAAGGCCAAATCACATATCGTAATACTACATGAAATAGTATCGAAATATTGGTAAAAATGAATATATTTACGTAATATCAAACTACATGATTAACGTGAAAAAGTCACTATTTTACCATATTTGAGGATTTTAACTTCAAATCATTGAGCGAGGTTTCGTATTATTTAGATCCAAGAAAAGTCATATGACAATGTTGTTTCCAATACAAATGATAAAAAAACAATGTGTTTTCATTAGAATTAACGAAAATGTTCTTGATTTTCCGTTTATAGTACCGAGGGAAGATGTACACGTAAAACCGCTCTAATCCGGCTGAAACGTCGATATATGCAATAAAAACCTAACTTCTCCCCTTTTCAATATCTTACTCAGTATTTTAACGAGAAACAAATGGATGATTGAAAATGAAGTATTTAAGGTTATTATCTCAGCAATTATGTGTTTGCATCATTTTTATTGTATATACATGAATTAATACCCATAGACTGAAAATTCACAAAAACGTGGAAAACGGCAAAATATTCCCTAATTCGATGATATTTTGTTTAAATCACATAAAGGAAAAGGGGATGATAAACGTCAAAATATAGCTAAATTCGATGATTTTTCGAACGAAACAAAATGCAAGAAAACTTGCTTAAAATGCATTATTATGCGAAATTCTGAGATTTGAAGGCCAAATCAAATATCGTAATACTACATAAAATAGTATCGAAATATTGGTAAAAATGAGTATATTTACGTAATATCAAACTACATGATTAACGTGAAAAAGTCACTATTTTACCATATTTGAGGATTTTACCTTCAAATCATAGAGCGAGGTTTCGTATTATTTAGATCCAAGAAAAGACATATGACAATGTTGTTTCCAATACAAATGATAAAAATCAATGTGTTTTCATTAGAATTAACTAAAATGTTACCGATTTTCCGTTTATATTACTGATGGAAGATGTATACGAAAACCGCTCTATTCCGGCTGAAACGTCGATATATGCAATAAAAACAGAACTTCTCCCCTTTTCAATATCTTACTCAGTATTTTAACGAGAAAGAAATAGTTGATTGAAAATGATGTATTTAAGGTTATTATCTAATCAATTATGTGTTTGCATCATTTTTATCGTATATATAATGAATTATTACCCATAAATTGAAAATTCACAAAAACGTGGAAAAACGGCAAAATATTGCCTAATTCGATGATATTTTGTTTAAATGAAATAAAGGAAAAGGGGATGATATAACGTCAAAATATTGCTAAATTCGATGATTTTTCGTACGAAAAAAATGCAAGAAAACTTGCTTAAAATGCAATATTATGCGAAATTCTGAGATTTGAAGGCCAAATCACATATCGTAATACTACATGAAATAGTATCGAAATATTGGTAAAAATGAGTGTTTTTACGTAATATCAAACTGCATGATTAACGTGAAAAAGTCACTATTTTACCATATTTGAGGATTTTAACTTCAAATCATTGAGCGAGGTTTCGTATTATTTAGATCCAAGAAAAGACATATGACAATGTTGTTTCCAATACAAATGATAAAAATCAATGTGTTTTCACTAGAATTAACTAAAATTTTCCTGATTTTTAGTTTATATTACCGATGGAAGATGTACACGAAAACCGCTCTATTCCGGCTGAAACGTCGATATATGCAATAAAATCAGAACTTCTCCCCCTTTCAATATCTTACTCAGTATTTTAACGAGAAAGAAATAGTTGATTGAAAATGAAGTATTTAAGGTTATTATCTAATCAATTATGTGTTTGCATCATTTTTATCGTTTTTATAATGAATTAATACCCATAAACTGAAAATTCACAAAAACGTGGAAAAACGGCAAAATATTACCTAATTCGATGATATTTTGTTTAAATCACATAAAGGAAAAGGGGATGATAAACGTCAAAATATTGCTAAATTCGATGATTTTTCGTACGAAACAAAATGCAAGAAAACTTGCTTAAAATGCAATATTATGCGAAATTCTGAGATCCGAAGGCCACATCCCATATCGTGATACTACATGAAATAGTTTCGAAATATTGGTAAAAATGAATATATTTACGTAATATCAAACTACATGATTAACGTGAAAAAGTCACTATTTTTCCATATTTGAGGATTTTACCTTCAAATCATAGAGCGAGGTTTCGTATTATTTAGATCCAAGAAAAGACATATGACAATGTTGTTTCCATAACAAATGATAAAAAAACAATGTGTTTTCATTAGAATTAACTAAAATGTTCTTGATTTTCCGTTGATATTACCGAGGGAAGATGTACACGTAAAACCGCTCTAATCCGGCTGAAAAGTCGATATATGCAATAAAAACCGAACTTCTCCTCCTTTAAATATCTTACTCAGTATTTTAACGAGAAACAAATAGATGATTGAAAATGAAGTATTTAAGGTTATTATCTAATCATTTATGTGTTTGCATCATTTTTATCGTATATATAATAAATTAATACCCATAAACTGAAAATTCACAAAAACGTGGAAAACGGCAAAATATTGCTTAATTCGATGATATTTTGTTTAAATCACATAAAGGAAAAGGGGATAATAAACGTCAAAATATTGCTAAATTCGATGATTTTTCGTACGAAACAAAATGCAAGAAAACTTGCTTAAAATGCAATATTATGCGATATTCTGAGATTTGAAGGCCAAATCACATATCGTAATACTACATGAAATAGTATCGAAATATTGGTAAAAATGAATATATTTACGTAATATCAAACTACATGATTAACGTGAAAAAGTCACTATTTTACCATATTTGAGGATTTTAACTTCAAATCATTGAGCGAGGTTTCGTATTATTTAGATCCAAGAAAAGACATATGACAATGTTGTTTCCAATACAAATGATAAAAAATCAATGTGTTTTCACTAGAATTAACTAAAATGTTCTTGATTTTCCGTTTATATTACCGAGGGAAGATGTACACGTAAAACCGCTCTAATCCGGCTGAAACGTCGATATATGCAATAAAAACCGAACTTCTCCTCCTTTAAATATCTTACTCAGTATTTTAACGAGAAACAAATAGATGATTGAAAATGAAGTATTTAAGGTTATTATCTAATCATTTATGTGTTTGCATCATTTTTATCGTATATATAATAAATTAATACCCATAAACTGAAAATTCACAAAAACGTGGAAAAACGGCAAAATATTGCCTAATTCGATATTATTTTGTTTAAATCACATAAAGGAAAAGGGGATGATAAACGTCAAAATATTGCTAAATTCGATGATTTTTCGTACGAAACAAAATGCAAGAAAACTTGCTTAAAATGCAATATTATGCGAAATTCTAAGATTCGAAGGCCAAATCACATATCGTAATACTACATGAAATAGTATCGAAATATTGGTAAAAATGAATATATTTACGTAATATCAAACTACATGATTAACGTGAAAAAGTCACTATTTTACCATATTTGAGGATTTCAACTTCAAATCATTGAGCGAGGTTTCGTATTATTTAGATCCAAGAAAAGACATATGACAATGTTGTTTCCAATACAAATGATAAAAATCAATGTGTTTTCATTAGAATTAACTAAAATGTTCCTGATTTTTAGTTTATATTACCGATGGAAGATGTACACGAAAACCGCTCTATTCCGGCTGAAACGTCGATATATGCAATAAAATCAGAACTTCTCCCCCTTTTAATATCTTACTCAGTATTTTAACGAGAAAGAAATAGTTGATTGAAAATGAAGTATTTAAGGTTATTATCTAATCAATTATGTGTTTGCATCATTTTTATCGTTTTTATAATGAATTAATACCCATAAACTGAAAATTAACAAAAACGTGGAAAAACGGCAAAATATTGCCTAATTCGATGATATTTTGTTTAAATCACATAAAGGAAAAGGGGATGATAAACGTCAAAATATTGCTAAATTCGATGATTTTTCGTACGAAACAAAAAGCAAGAAAATTTGCTTAAAATGCAATATTATGCGAAATTCTGAGATTCGAAGGCCAAATCACATATCGTGATACTACATGAATTAGTATCGAAATATTGGTAAAAATGAATATATTTACGTAATATCAAACTACATGATTAACGTGAAAAAGTCACTATTTTACCATATTTTAGGATTTTACCTTCAAATCATAGAGCGAGGTTTCGTATTATTTAGATCCAAGAAAAGACATATGACAATGTTGTTTCCAATACAAATGATAAAAAGCAATGTGTTTTCATTAGAATTTACTAAAATGTTTTTGATTTTCCGTTTATATTACCGAGGGAAGATGTACACGTAAACCGTTCTAATCCGGCTGAAACGTCGATATGTGCATTAAAAACCGAACTTCTCCCCTTTTCAATATCTTACTCAGTATTTTAACGAGAAACAAATAGATGATTGAAAATGAAGTATTTAAGTTTATTATCTAATCAATTATGTGTTTGCATAATTTTTATCGTATATATATGAATTAATACCCATAGACTGAAAATTCACAAAAACGTGGAAAACGGCAAAATATTGCTTAATTCGATGATATTTTGTTTAAATCACATAAAGGAAAAGGGGATAATAAACGTCAAAATATTGCTAAATTCGATGATTTTTCGTACGAAACAAAATGCAAGAAAACTTGCTTAAAATGCAATATTATGCGATATTCTGAGATTTGAAGGCCAAATCACATATCGTAATACTACATGAAATAGTATCGAAATATTGGTATAAATGAATATATTTACGTAATATCAAACTACATGATTAACGTGAAAAAGTCACTATTTTACCATATTTGAGGATTTTAACTTCAAATCATTGAGCGAGGTTTCGTATTATTTAGATCCAAGAAAAGACATATGACAATGTTGTTTCCAATACAAATGATAAAAAATCAATGTGTTTTCACTAGAATTAACTAAAATGTTCTTGATTTTCCGTTTATATTACCGAGGGAAGATGTACACGTAAAACCGCTCTAATCCGGCTGAAACATCGATATATGCAATAAAACCCGAACTTCTCCTCCTTTAAATATCTTACTCAGTATTTTAACGAGAAACAAATAGATGATTGAAAAAGAAGTATTTAAGGTTATTATCTAATCAATTATGTGTTTGCATCATTTTTATCGTATATATAATAAATTAATACCCATAAACTGAAAATTCACAAAAACGTGGAAAAACGGCAAAATATTGCCTAATTCGATATTATTTTGTTTAAATCACATAAAGGAAAAGGGGATGATAAACGTCAAAATATTGCTAAATTCGATGATTTTTCGTACGAAACAAAATGCAAGAAAACTTGCTTAAAATGCAATATTATGCGAAATTCTGAGATATGAAGGCTAAATCACATATCGTGATACTACATGAAATAGTATCGAAATATTGGTAAAAATGAATATATTTACGTAATATCAAACTACATGAAAAACGAAACGTGAAAAAAGTCATTATTTAACCATATTTGAGGATTTTACCTACAAATCATACAGCAAGGTTTTGTATTATTTAGATCCAAGAAAAGACATATGACAATGTTGTTTCCAATGCAAATGATAAAAATCAATGTGTTTTCATTAGAATTAACTAAAATGTTACCGATTTTCCGTTTATATTACCGATGGAAGATGTATACGAAAACCGCTCTATTCCGGCTGAAACGTCGATATATGCAATAAAAACAGATTTTCTCCCCTTTTCAATATCTTACTCAGTATTTTAACGAGAAAGAAATAGTTGATTGAAAATGAAGTATTTAAGGTTATTATCTAATCAATTATGTGTTTGCATCATTTTTATCGTATATATAATGAATTATTACCCATAAATTGAAAATTCACTAAAACGTGGAAAAACGGCAAAATATTGCCTAATTCGATGATATTTTGTTTAAATAAAATAAAGGAAAAGGGGATGATATAACGTCAAAATATTGCTAAATTCGATGATTTTTCGTACGAAAAAAATGCAAGAAAACTTGCTTAAAATGCAATATTATGCGAAATTCTGAGATTTGAAGGCCAAATCACATATCGTAATACTACATGAAATAGTATCGAAATATTGGTCAAAATGAGTATATTTACGTAATGTCAAACTACATGATTAACGTGAAAAAGTCACTATTTTACCATATTTGAGGATTTTAACTTCAAATCATTGAGCGAGGTTTCGTATTATTTAGATCCAAGAAAAGACATATGACAATGTTGTTTCCAATACAAATGATAAAAATCAATGTGTTTTCACTAGAATTAACTAAAATGTTCCTGATTTTTAGTTTATATTACCGATGGAAGATGTACACGAAAACCGCTCTATTCCGGCTGAAACGTCGATATATGCAATAAAATCAGAACTTCTCCCCCTTTCAATATCTTACTCAGTATTTTAACGAGAAAGAAATAGTTGATTGAAAATGAAGTATTTAAGGTTATTATCTAATCAATTATGTGTTTGCATCATTTTTATCGTTTTTATAATGAATTAATACCCATAAACTGAAAATTCACAAAAACGTGGAAAAACGGCAAAATATTGCCTAATTCGATATTATTTTGTTTAAATCACATAAAGGAAAAGGGGATGATAAACGTCAAAATATTGCTAAATTCGATGATTTTTCGTACGAAACAAAATGCAAGAAAACTTGCTTAAAATGCAATATTATGCGAAATTCTAAGATTCGAAGGCCAAATCACATATCGTAATACTATATGAAATAGTATCGAAATATTGGTAAAAATGAATATATTTACGTAATATCAAACTACATGATTAACGTGAAAAAGTCACTATTTTACCATATTTGAGGATTTCAACTTCAAATCATTGAGCGAGGTTTCGTATTATTTAGATCCAAGAAAAGACATATGACAATGTTGTTTCCAATACAAATGATAAAAATCAATGTGTTTTCATTAGAATTAACTAAAATGTTCCTGATTTTTAGTTTATATTACCGATGGAAGATGTACACGAAAACCGCTCTATTCCGGCTGAAACGTCGATATATGCAATAAAATCAGAACTTCTCCCCCTTTTAATATCTTACTCAGTATTTTAACGAGAAAGAAATAGTTGATTGAAAATGAAGTATTTAAGGTTATTATCTAATCAATTATGTGTTTGCATCATTTTTATCGTTTTTATAATGAATTAATACCCATAAACTGAAAATTAACAAAAACGTGGAAAAACGGCAAAATATTGCCTAATTCGATGATATTTTGTTTAAATCAAATAAAGGAAAAGGGGATGATAAACGTCAAAATATTGCTAAATTCGATGATTTTTCGTACGAAACAAAAAGCAAGAAAATTTGCTTAAAATGCAATATTATGCGAAATTCTGAGATTCGAAGGCCAAATCACATATCGTGATACTACATGAATTAGTATCGAAATATTGGTAAAAATGAATATATTTACGTAATATCAAACTACATGATTAACGTGAAAAAGTCACTATTTTACCATATTTGAGGATTTTACCTTCAAATCATAGAGCGAGGTTTCGTATTATTTAGATCCAAGAAAAGACATATGACAATGTTGTTTCCAATACAAATGATAAAAAGCAATGTGTTTTCATTAGAATTTACTAAAATATTTTTGATTTTCCGTTTATATTACCGAGGGAAGATGTACACGTAAACCGTTCTAATCCGGCTGAAACGTCGATATATGCATTAATAACCGAACTTCTCCCCTTTTCAATATCTTACTCAGTATTTTAACGAGAAACAAATAGATGATTGAAAATGAAGTATTTAAGTTTATTATCTAATCAATTATGTGTTTGCATAATTTTTATCGTATATATATGAATTAATACCCATAGACTGAAAATTCACAAAAACGTGGAAAACGGCAAAATATTGCTTAATTCGATGATATTTTGTTTAAATCACATAAAGGAAAAGGGGATAATAAACCTCAAAATATTGCTAAATTCGATGATTTTTCGTACGAAACAAAATGCAAGAAAACTTGCTTAAAATGCAATATTATGCGATATTCTGAGATTTGAAGGCCAAATCACATATCGTAATACTACATGAAATAGTATCGAAATATTGGTATAAATGAATATATTTACGTAATATCAAACTACATGATTAACGTGAAAAAGTCACTATTTTACCATATTTGAGGATTTTAACTTCAAATCATTGAGCGAGGTTTCGTATTATTTAGATCCAAGAAAAGACATATGACAATGTTGTTTCCAATACAAATGATAAAAAATCAATGTGTTTTCACTAGAATTAACTAAAATGTTCTTGATTTTCCGTTTATATTACCGAGGGAAGATGTACACGTAAAACCGCTCTAATCCGGCTGAAACATCGATATATGCAATAAAACCCGAACTTCTCCTCCTTTAAATATCTTACTCAGTATTTTAACGAGAAACAAATAGATGATTGAAAAAGAAGTATTTAAGGTTATTATCTAATCAATTATGTGTTTGCATCATTTTTATCGTATATATAATAAATTAATACCCATAAACTGAAAATTCACAAAAACGTGGAAAAACGGCAAAATATTGCCTAATTCGATATTATTTTGTTTAAATCACGTAAAGGAAAAGGGGATGATAAACGTCAAAATATTGCTAAATTCGATGATTTTTCGTACGAAACAAAATGCAAGAAAACTTGCTTAAAATGCAATATTATGCGAAATTCTAAGATTCGAAGGCCAAATCACATATCGTAATACTACATGAAATAGTATCGAAATATTGGTAAAAATGAATATATTTACGTAATATCAAACTACATGATTAACGTGAAAAAGTCACTATTTTACCATATTTGAGGATTTCAACTTCAAATCATTGAGCGAGGTTTCGTATTATTTACATCCAAGAAAAGACATATGACAATGTTGTTTCCAATTCAAATGATAAAAATCAATGTGTTTTCATTAGAATTAACTAAAATGTTCCTGATTTTTAGTTTATATTACCGATGGAAGATGTACACGAAAACCGCTCTATTCCGGCTGAAACGTCGATATATGCAATAAAATCAGAACTTCTCCCCCTTTCAATATCTTACTCAGTATTTTAACGAGAAAGAAATAGTTGATTGAAAATGAAGTATTTAAGGTTATTATCTAATAAATTATGTGTTTGCATCATTTTTATCGTTTTTATAATGAATTAATACCCATAAACTGAAAATTAACAAAAACGAGGAAAAACGGAAAAATATTGCCTAATTCGATGATATTTTGTTTAAATCACATAAAGGAAAAGGGGATGATAAACGTCAAAATATTGCTAAATTCGATGATTTTTCGTACGAAACAAAATGCAAGAAAACTTGCTTAAAATGCAATATTATGCGAAATTCTGAGATTTGAAGGCTAAATCACATATCGTGATACTACATGAAATAGTATCGAAATATTGGTAAAAATGAATATATTTACGTAATATCAAACTACATGAAAAACGAAACGTGAAAAAAGTCACTATTTAACCATATTTGAGGATTTTACCTACAAATCATACAGCAAGGTTTTGTATTATTTAGATCCAAGAAAAGACATATGACAATGTTGTTTCCAATGCAAATGATAAAAATCAATGTGTTTTCATTAGAATTAACTAAAATGTTACCGATTTTCCGTTTATATTACCGATGGAAGATGTATACGAAAACCGTTCTATTCCGGCTGAAACGTCGATATATGCAATAAAAACAGAACTTCTCCCCTTTTCAATATCTTACTCAGTATTTTAACGAGAAAGAAATAGTTGATTGAAAATGAAGTATTTAAGGTTATTATCTAATCAATTATGTGTTTGCATCATTTTTATCGTATATATAATGAATTATTACCCATAAATTGAAAATTCACAAAAACGTGGAAAAACGGCAAAATATTGCCTAATTCGATGATATTTTGTTTAAATAAAATAAAGGAAAAGGGGATGATATAACGTCAAAATATTGCTAAATTCGATGATTTTTCGTACGAAAAAAATGCAAGAAAACTTGCTTAAAATGCAATATTATGCGAAATTCTGAGATTTGAAGGCCAAATCACATATCGTAATACTACATGAAATAGTATCGAAATATTGGTAAAAATGAGTATATTTACGTTATATCAAACTACATGATTAACGTGAAAAAGTCACTATTTTTCCATATTTGAGGATTTTACCTTCAAATCATAGAGCGAGGTTTCGTATTATTTAGATCCAAGAAAAGACATATGACAATGTTGTTTCCAATACAAATGATAAAAATCAATGTGTTTTCACTAGAATTAACTAAAATGTTCCTGATTTTTAGTTTATATTACCGATGGAAGATGTACACGAAAACCGCTCTATTCCGGCTGAAACGTCGATATATGCAATAAAATCAGAACTTCTCCCCCTTTCAATATCTTACTCAGTATTTTAACGAGAAAGAAATAGTTGATTGAAAATGAAGTATTTAAGGTTATTATCTAATCAATTATGTGTTTGCATCATTTTTATCGTTTTTATAATGAATTAATACCCATAAACTGAAAATTCACAAAAACGTGGAAAAACGGCAAAATATTACCTAATTCGATGATAATTTGTTTAAATCACATAAAGGAAAAGGGGATGAGAAACGTCAAAATATTGCTAAATTCGATGATTTTTCGTACGAAACGAAATGCAAGAAAACTTGCTTAAAATGCAATATTATGCGAAATTCTGAGATTCGAAGGCCACATCCCATATCGTGATACTACATGAAATAGTTTCGAAATATTGGTAAAAATGAATATATTTACGTAATATCAAACTACATGATTAACGTGAAAAAGTCACTATTTTTCCATATTTGAGGATTTTACCTTCAAATCATAGAGCGAGGTTTCGTATTATTTAGATCCAAGAAAAGACATATGACAATGTTGTTTCCATAACAAATGATAAAAAAACAATGTGTTTTCATTAGAATGAACTAAAATGTTCTTGATTTTCCGTTGATATTACCGAGGGAAGATGTACACGTAAAACCGCTCTAATCCGGCTGAAAAGTCGATATATGCAATAAAAACCGAACTTCTCCCCTTTTCAATATCTTACTCAGTATTTTAACGAGAAACAAATAGATGATTGAAAATGAAGTATTTAAGGTTATTATCTAATCAATTATGTGTTTGCATCATTTTTATCGTATATATAATAAATTAATACCCATAAACTGAAAATTCACAAAAACGTGGAAAAACGGCAAAATATTGCCTAATTCGATATTATTTTGTTTAAATCACATAAAGGAAAAGGGGATGATAAACGTCAAAATATTGCTAAATTCGATGATTTTTCGTACGAAACAAAATGCAAGAAAACTTGCTTAAAATGCAATATTATGCGAAATTCTAAGATTCGAAGGCCAAATCACATATCGTAATACTACATGAAATAGTATCGAAATATTGGTAAAAATGAATATATTTACGTAATATCAAACTACATGATTAACGTGAAAAAGTCACTATTTTACCATTTTTGAGGATTTCAACTTCAAATCATTGAGCGAGGTTTCGTATTATTTAGATCCAAGAAAAGACATATGACAATGTTGTTTCCAATACAAATGATAAAAATCAATGTGTTTTCATTAGAATTAACTAAAATGTTCCTGATTTTTAGTTTATATTACCGATGGAAGATGTACACGAAAACCGCTCTATTCCGGCTGAAACGTCGATATATGCAATAAAAACAGAACTTTTCCCCTTTTCAATATCTTACTCAGTATTTTAACGAGAAAGAAATAGTTGATTGAAAATGAAGTATTTAAGGTTATTATCTAATCAATTATGTGTTTGCATCATTTTTATCGTATATATAATGAATTATTACCCATAAATTGAAAATTCACAAAAACGTGGAAAAACGGCAAAATATTGCCTAATTCGATGATATTTTGTTTAAATCACATAAAGGAAAAGGGGATGAAAAACGTCAAAATTTTGCTAAATTCGATGATTTTTCGTACTAAACAAAATGCAAGAAAACTTGCTTAAAATGCAATATTATGCGAAATTCTGAGATTCGAAGGCCAAATCACATATCGTGATACTACATGAAATAGTATCGAAATATTGGTAAAAATGAATATATTTGCGTAATATCAAACTACATGATTAACGTGAAAAAGTCACTATTTTACCATATTTGAGGATTTTAACTTCAAATCATTGAGCGAGGTTTCGTATTATTTAGATCCAAGAAAAGACATATGACAATGTTGTTTCCAATACAAATGATAAAAAATCAATGTGTTTTCGCTAGAATTAACTAAAATGTTCTTGATTTTCCGTTTATATTACCGAGGGAAGATGTACACGTAAAACCGCTCTAATCCGGCTGAAACGTCGATATATGCAATAAAAACCGAACTTCTCCTCCTTTAAATATCTTACTCAGTATTTTAACGAGAAACAAATAGATTATTGAAAATGAAGTATTTAAGGTTATTATCTAATCAATTATGTGTTTGCATCATTTTTATCGTATATATAATAAATTAATACCCATAAACTGAAAATTCACAAAAACGTGGAAAAACGGCAAAATATTGCCTAATTCGATATTATTTTGTTTAAATCACATAAAGGAAAAGGGGATGATAAACGTCAAAATATTGCTAAATTCGATGATTTTTCGTACGAAACAAAATGCAAGAAAACTTGCTTAAAATGCAATATTATGCGAAATTCTAAGATTCGAAGGCCAAATCACATATCGTAATACTACATGAAATAGTATCGAAATATTGGTAAAAATGAATATATTTACGTAATATCAAACTACATGATTAACGTGAAAAAGTCACTATTTTACCATATATGAGGATTTCAACTTCAAATCATTGAGCGAGGTTTCGTATTATTTAGATCCAAGAAAAGACATATGACAATGTTGTTTCCAATACAAATGATAAAAATCAATGTGTTTTCATTAGAATTAACTAAAATATTCCTGATTTTTAGTTTATATTACCGATGGAAGGTGTACACGAAAACCGCTCTATTCCGGCTGAAACGTCGATATATGCAATAAAATCAGAACTTCTCCCCCTTTTAATATCTTACTCAGTATTTTAACGAGAAAGAAATAGTTGATTGAAAATGAAGTATTTAAGGTTATTATCTAATCAATTATGTGTTTGCATCATTTTTATCGTTTTTATAATGAATTAATACCCATAAACTGAAAATTAACAAAAACGTGGAAAAACGGCAAAATATTGCCTAATTCGATGATATTTTGTTTAAATCACATAAAGGAAAAGGGGATGATAAACGTCAAAATATTGCTAAATTCGATGATTTTTCGTACGAAACAAAAAGCAAGAAAATTTGCTTAAAATGCAATATTATGCGAAATTCTGAGATTCGAAGGCCAAATCACATATCGTGATACTACATGAATTAGTATCGAAATATTGGTAAAAATGAATATATTTACGTAATATCAAACTACATGATTAACGTGAAAAAGTCACTATTTTACCATATTTGAGGATTTTACCTTCAAATCATAGAGCGAGGTTTCGTATTATTTAGATCCAAGAAAAGACATATGACAATGTTGTTTCCAATACAAATGATAAAAAGCAATGTGTTTTCATTAGAATTTACTAAAATGTTTTTGATTTTCCGTTTATATTACCGAGGGAAGATGTACACGTAAACCGCTCTAATCCGGCTGAAACGTCGATATATGCATTAAAAACCGAACTTCTCCCCTTTTCAATATCTTACTCAGTATTTTAACGAGAAACAAATAGATGATTGAAAATGAAGTATTTAAGGTTATTATCTAATCAATTATGTGTTTGCATCCTTTTTTTCGTATATATATGAATTACCCATAGACTGAAAATTCACAAAAACGTGGAAAACGGCAAAATATTGCCTAATTCGATGATATTTTGTTTAAATCACATAAAGGAAAAGGGGATGATAAACGTCAAAATATTGCTAAATTCGATGATTTTTCGTACGAAACAAAATGCAAGAAAACTTGCTTAAAATGCAATATTATGCGAAATTTTGGGATTTGAAGGCTAAATCACATATCGTGATACTACATGAAATAGTATCGATATATTGGTAAAAATGAATATATTTACGTAATATCAAACTACATGAAAAACGAAACGTGAAAAAAGTCACTATTTAACCATATTTGAGGATTTTACCTACAAATCATACAGCAAGGTTTCGTATTATTTAGATCCAAGAAAAGACATATGACAATGTTGTTTCCAATGCAAATTATAAAAATCAATGTGTTTTCATTAGAATTAACTACAATGTTACCGATTTTCCGTTTATATTACCGATGGAAGATGTATACGAAAACCGCTCTATTCCGGCTGAAACGTATATATATGCAATAAAAACAGAACTTTTCCCCTTTTCAATATCTTACTCAGTATTTTAACGAGAAAGAAATAGTTGATTGAAAATGAAGTATTTAAGGTTATTATCTAATCAATTATGTGTTTGCATCATTTTTATCGTATATATAATGAATTATTACCCATAAATTGAAAATTCACAAAAACGTGGAAAAACGGCAAAATATTGCCTAATTCGATGATATTTTGTTTAAATCACATAAAGGAAAAGGGGATGAAAAACGTCAAAATTTTGCTAAATTCGATGATTTTTCGTACTAAACAAAATGCAAGAAAACTTGCTTAAAATGCAATATTATGCGAAATTCTGAGATTCGAAGGCCAAATCACATATCGTGATACTACATGAAATAGTATCGAAATATTGGTAAAAATGAATATATTTGCGTAATATCAAACTACATGATTAACGTGAAAAAGTCACTATTTTACCATATTTGAGGATTTTAACTTCAAATCATTGAGCGAGGTTTCGTATTATTTAGATCCAAGAAAAGACATATGACAATGTTGTTTCCAATACAAATGATAAAAAATCAATGTGTTTTCGCTAGAATTAACTAAAATGTTCTTGATTTTCCGTTTATATTACCGAGGGAAGATGTACACGTAAAACCGCTCTAATCCGGCTGAAACGTCGATATATGCAATAAAAACCGAACTTCTCCTCCTTTAAATATCTTACTCAGTATTTTAACGAGAAACAAATAGATTATTGAAAATGAAGTATTTAAGGTTATTATCTAATCAATTATGTGTTTGCATCATTTTTATCGTATATATAATAAATTAATACCCATAAACTGAAAATTCACAAAAACGTGGAAAAACGGCAAAATATTGCCTAATTCGATATTATTTTGTTTAAATCACATAAAGGAAAAGGGGATGATAAACGTCAAAATATTGCTAAATTCGATGATTTTTCGTACGAAACAAAATGCAAGAAAACTTGCTTAAAATGCAATATTATGCGAAATTCTAAGATTCGAAGGCCAAATCACATATCGTAATACTACATGAAATAGTATCGAAATATTGGTAAAAATGAATATATTTACGTAATATCAAACTACATGATTAACGTGAAAAAGTCACTATTTTACCATATATGAGGATTTCAACTTCAAATCATTGAGCGAGGTTTCGTATTATTTAGATCCAAGAAAAGACATATGACAATGTTGTTTCCAATACAAATGATAAAAATCAATGTGTTTTCATTAGAATTAACTAAAATGTTCCTGATTTTTAGTTTATATTACCGATGGAAGGTGTACACGAAAACCGCTCTATTCCGGCTGAAACGTCGATATATGCAATAAAATCAGAACTTCTCCCCCTTTTAATATCTTACTCAGTATTTTAACGAGAAAGAAATAGTTGATTGAAAATGAAGTATTTAAGGTTATTATCTAATCAATTATGTGTTTGCATCATTTTTATCGTTTTTATAATGAATTAATACCCATAAACTGAAAATTAACAAAAACGTGGAAAAACGGCAAAATATTGCCTAATTCGATGATATTTTGTTTAAATCACATAAAGGAAAAGGGGATGATAAACGTCAAAATATTGCTAAATTCGATGATTTTTCGTACGAAACAAAAAGCAAGAAAATTTGCTTAAAATGCAATATTATGCGAAATTCTGGGATTTGAAGGCTAAATCACATATCGTGATACTACATGAAATAGTATCGAAATATTGGTAAAAATGAATATATTTACGTAATATCAAACTACATGATTAACGTGAAAAAGTCACTATTTTACCATATTTGAGGATTTTAACTTCAAATCATAGAGCGAGGTTTCGTATTATTTAGATCCAAGAAAAGACATATGACAATGTTGTTTCCATAACAAATGATAAAAAAACAATGTGTTTTCATTAGAATGAACTAAAATGTTCTTGATTTTCCGTTGATATTACCGAGGGAAGATGTACACGTAAAACCGCTCTAATCCGGCTGAAAAGTCGATATATGCAATAAAAACCGAACTTCTCCCCTTTTCAATATCTTACTCAGTATTTTAACGAGAAACAAATAGATGATTGAAAATGAAGTATTTAAGGTTATTATCTAATCAATTATGTGTTTGCATCATTTTTATCGTATATATAATAAATTAATACCCATAAACTGAAAATTCACAAAAACGTGGAAAAACGGCAAAATATTGCCTAATTCGATATTATTTTGTTTAAATCACATAAAGGAAAAGGGGATGATAAACGTCAAAATATTGCTAAATTCGATGATTTTTCGTACGAAACAAAATGCAAGAAAACTTGCTTAAAATGCAATATTATGCGAAATTCTAAGATTCGAAGGCCAAATCACATATCGTAATACTACATGAAATAGTATCGAAATATTGGTAAAAATGAATATATTTACGTAATATCAAACTACATGATTAACGTGAAAAAGTCACTATTTTACCATATTTGAGGATTTCAACTTCAAATCATTGAGCGAGGTTTCGTATTATTTAGATCCAAGAAAAGACATATGACAATGTTGTTTCCAATACAAATGATAAAAATCAATGTGTTTTCATTAGAATTAACTAAAATGTTCCTGATTTTTAGTTTATATTACCGATGGAAGATGTACACGAAAACCGCTCTATTCCGGCTGAAACGTCGATATATGCAATAAAATCAGAACTTCTCCTCCTTTTAATATCTTACTCAGTATTTTAACGAGAAAGAAATAGTTGATTGAAAATGAAGTATTTAAGGTTATTATCTAATCAATTATGTGTTTGCATCATTTTTATCGTTTTTATAACGAATTAATACCCATAAACTGAAAATTAACAAAAACGTGGAAAAACGGCAAAATATTGCCTAATTCGATGATATTTTGTTTAAATCACATAAAGGAAAAGGGGATGATAAACGTCAAAATATTGCTAAATTCGATGATTTTTCGTACGAAACAAAATGCAAGAAAATTTGCTTAAAATGCAATATTATGCGAAATTCTGAGATTCGAAGGCCAAATCACATATCGTGATACTACATGAATTAGTATCGAAATATTGGTAAAAATGAATATATATACGTAATATCAAACTACATGATTAACGTGAAAAAGTCACTATTTTACCATATTTGAGGATTTTACCTTCAAATCATAGAGCGAGGTTTCGTATTATTTAGATCCAAGAAAAGACATATGACAATGTTGTTTCCAATACAAATGATAAAAAGCAATGTGTTTTCATTAGAATTTACTAAAATGTTTTTGATTTTCCGTTTATATTACCGAGGGAAGATGTACACGTAAACCGCTCTAATCCGGCTGAAACGTCGATATATGCATTAAAAACCGAACTTCTCCCCTTTTCAATATCTTACTCAGTATTTTAACGAGAAACAAATAGATGATTGAAAATGAAGTATTTAAGGTTATTATCTAATCAATTATGTGTTTGCATCCTTTTTTTCGTATATATATGAATTACCCATAGACTGAAAATTCACAAAAACGTGGAAAACGGCAAAATATTGCCTAATTCGATGATATTTTGTTTAAATCACATAAAGGAAAAGGGGATGATAAACGTCAAAATATTGCTAAATTCGATGATTTTTCGTACGAAACAAAATGCAAGAAAACTTGCTTAAAATGCAATATTATGCGAAATTTTGGGATTTGAAGGCTAAATCACATATCGTGATACTACATGAAATAGTATCGATATATTGGTAAAAATGAATATATTTACGTAATATCAAACTACATGAAAAACGAAACGTGAAAAAAGTCACTATTTAACCATATTTGAGGATTTTACCTACAAATCATACAGCAAGGTTTCGTATTATTTAGATCCAAGAAAAGACATATGACAATGTTGTTTCCAATGCAAATGATAAAAATCAATGTGTTTTCATTAGAATTAACTACAATGTTACCGATTTTCCGTTTATATTACCGATGGAAGATGTATACGAAAACCGCTCTATTCCGACTGAAACGTCGATATATGCAATAAAAACAGAACTTTTCCCCTTTTCAATATCTTACTCAGTATTTTAACGAGAAAGAAATAGTTGATTGAAAATGAAGTATTTAAGGTTATTATCTAATCAATTATGTGTTTGCATCATTTTTATCGTATATATAATGAATTATTACCCATAAATTGAAAATTCACAAAAACGTGGAAAAACGGCAAAATATTGCCTAATTCGATGATATTTTGTTTAAATCACATAAAGGAAAAGGGGATGAAAAACGTCAAAATTTTGCTAAATTCGATGATTTTTCGTACTAAACAAAATGCAAGAAAACTTGCTTAAAATGCAATATTATGCGAAATTCTGAGATTCGAAGGCCAAATCACATATCGTGATACTACATGAAATAGTATCGAAATATTGGTAAAAATGAATATATTTGCGTAATATCAAACTACATGATTAACGTGAAAAAGTCACTATTTTACCATATTTGAGGATTTTAACTTCAAATCATTGAGCGAGGTTTCGTATTATTTAGATCCAAGAAAAGACATATGACAATGTTGTTTCCAATACAAATGATAAAAAATCAATGTGTTTTCGCTAGAATTAACTAAAATGTTCTTGATTTTCCGTTTATATTACCGAGGGAAGATGTACACGTAAAACCGCTCTAATCCGGCTGAAACGTCGATATATGCAATAAAAACCGAACTTCTCCTCCTTTAAATATCTTACTCAGTATTTTAACGAGAAACAAATAGATTATTGAAAATGAAGTATTTAAGGTTATTATCTAATCAATTATGTGTTTGCATCATTTTTATCGTATATATAATAAATTAATACCCATAAACTGAAAATTCACAAAAACGTGGAAAAACGGCAAAATATTGCCTAATTCGATATTATTTTGTTTAAATCACATAAAGGAAAAGGGGATGATAAACGTCAAAATATTGCTAAATTCGATGATTTTTCGTACGAAACAAAATGCAAGAAAACTTGCTTAAAATGCAATATTATGCGAAATTCTAAGATTCGAAGGCCAAATCACATATCGTAATACTACATGAAATAGTATCGAAATATTGGTAAAAATGAATATATTTACGTAATATCAAACTACATGATTAACGTGAAAAAGTCACTATTTTACCATATATGAGGATTTCAACTTCAAATCATTGAGCGAGGTTTCGTATTATTTAGATCCAAGAAAAGACATATGACAATGTTGTTTCCAATACAAATGATAAAAATCAATGTGTTTTCATTAGAATTAACTAAAATGTTCCTGATTTTTAGTTTATATTACCGATGGAAGGTGTACACGAAAACCGCTCTATTCCGGCTGAAACGTCGATATATGCAATAAAATCAGAACTTCTCCCCCTTTTAATATCTTACTCAGTATTTTAACGAGAAAGAAATAGTTGATTGAAAATGAAGTATTTAAGGTTATTATCTAATCAATTATGTGTTTGCATCATTTTTATCGTTTTTATAATGAATTAATACCCATAAACTGAAAATTAACAAAAACGTGGAAAAACGGCAAAATATTGCCTAATTCGATGATATTTTGTTTAAATCACATAAAGGAAAAGGGGATGATAAACGTCAAAATATTGCTAAATTCGATGATTTTTCGTACGAAACAAAAAGCAAGAAAATTTGCTTAAAATGCAATATTATGCGAAATTCTGAGATTCGAAGGCCAAATCACATATCGTGATACTACATGAATTAGTATCGAAATATTGGTAAAAATGAATATATTTACGTAATATCAAACTACATGATTAACGTGAAAAAGTCACTATTTTACCATATTTGAGGATTTTACCTTCAAATCATAGAGCGAGGTTTCGTATTATTTAGATCCAAGAAAAGACATATGACAATGTTGTTTCCAATACAAATGATAAAAAGCAATGTGTTTTCATTAGAATTTACTAAAATGTTTTTGATTTTCCGTTTATATTACCGAGGGAAGATGTACACGTAAACCGCTCTAATCCGGCTGAAACGTCGATATATGCATTAAAAACCGAACTTCTCCCCTTTTCAATATCTTACTCAGTATTTTAACGAGAAACAAATAGATGATTGAAAATGAAGTATTTAAGGTTATTATCTAATCAATTATGTGTTTGCATCCTTTTTTTCGTATATATATGAATTACCCATAGACTGAAAATTCACAAAAACGTGGAAAACGGCAAAATATTGCCTAATTCGATGATATTTTGTTTAAATCACATAAAGGAAAAGGTGATGATAAACGTCAAAATATTGCTAAATTCGATGATTTTTCGTACGAAACAAAATGCAAGAAAACTTGCTTAAAATGCAATATTATGCGAAATTCTGGGATTTGAAGGCTAAATCACATATCGTGATACTACATGAAATAGTATCGAAATATTGGTAAAAATGAATATATTTACGTAATATCAAACTACATGATTAACGTGAAAAAGTCACTATTTTACCATATTTGAGGATTTTAACTTCAAATCATTGAGCGAGGTTTCGTATTATTTAGATCCAAGAAAAGACATATGACAATGTTGTTTCCAATACAAATGATAAAAAAACAATGTGTTTTCATTAGAATTAACTAAAATGTTCTTGATTTTCCGTTTATATTACCGAGGGAAGATATACACGTAAAACCGCTCTAATCCGGCTGAAACGTCGATATATGCAATAAAAACCGAACTTCTCCCCTTTTCAATATCTTACTCAGTATTTTAACGAGAAACAAATAGATGATTGATAATGAAGTATTTAAGGTTATTATCTAATCAATTATGTGTTTGCATCATTTTTATCGTATATATAATGAATTAATACCCATAAACTGAAAATTCACCAAAACGTGGAAAAACGGCAAAATATTGCCTAATTCGATGATATTTTGTTTAAATCACATAAAGGAAAAGGGGATGATAAACGTCAAAATATTGCTAATTTTGATGATTTTTCGTACGAAGCAAAATGCAAGAAAACTTGCTTAGAATGCAATATTATGCGAAATTCTGAGATTTCAAGGCCAATTCACATATCGTAATACTACATGAAATAGTATCGAAATATTGGTAAAAATGAATATATTTACGTAATATCAAACTACATGATTAACGTGAAAAAGTCGCTATTTTACCATATTTGAGGATTTTAACTTCAAATCATTGAGCGAGGTTTTGTATTATTTAGATCCAAGAAAAGACATATGACAATGTTGTTTCCAATACAAATGATAAAAAGCAATGTGTTTTCATTAGAATTTACTAAAATGTTTTTGATTTTCCGTTTATATTACCGAGGGAAGATGTATACGAAAACCGCTCTATTCCGGCTGAAACGTCGATATATGCAATAAAAACAGAACGTCTCCTCTTTTCAATATCTTACTCAGTATTTTAACGAGAAAGAAATAGTTGATTGAAAATGAAGTATTTAAGGTTATTATCTAATCAATTATGTGTTTGCATCATTTTTATCGTATATATAATGAATTATTACCCATAAATTGAAAATTCACAAAAACGTTGAAAAACGGCAAAATATTGCCTAATTAGATGATATTTTGTTTAAATCAAATAAAGGAAAAGGGGATGATAAACGTCAAAATATTGCTAAATTCGATGATTTTTCGTACGAAAAAAAATGCAAGAAAACTTGCTTAAAATGCAATATTATGCGAAATTCTGAGATTTGAAGGCCAAATCACATATCGTAATACTACATGAAATAGTATCGAAATATTGGTAAAAATTAGTATATTTACGTAATATCAAACTACATGATTAACGTGAAAAAGTTGTTCATTTTACCTGTTCATTTTAAAAGTTCATTTTACCATATTTGAGGATTTTAACTTCAAATCATTGAGCGAGGTTTCGTATTATTTAGATCCAAGAAAAGTCATATGACAATGTTGTTTCCAATACAAATGATAAAAAAACAATGTGTTTTCATTAGAATTAACTAAAATGTTCTTGATTTTCCGTTTATATTACCGAGGGAAGATGTACACGTAAAACCGCTCTAATCCGGCTGAAACGTCGATATATGCAATAAAAACCTAACTTCTCCCGTTTTCAATATCTTACTCAGTATTTTAACGAGAAACAAATGGATGATTGAAAATGAAGTATTTAAGGTTATTATCTCAGCAATTATGTGTTTGCATCATTTTTATTGTATATACATGAATTAATACCCATAGACTGAAAATTCACAAAAACGTGGAAAACGGCAAAATATTCCCTAATTCGATGATATTTTGTTTAAATCACATAAAGGAAAAGGGGATGATAAACGTCAAAATATAGCTAAATTCGATGATTTTTCGAACGAAACAAAATGCAAGAAAACTTGCTTAAAATGCATTATTATGCGAAATTCTGAGATTTGAAGGCCAAATCACATATCTTAATACTACATGAAATAGTATCGAAATATTGGTAAAAATGAGTATATTTACGTAATATCAAACTACATGATTAACGTGAAAAAGTCACTATTTTACCATATTTGAGGATTTTACCTACAAATCATACAGCAAGGTTTTGTATTATTTAGATCCAAGAAAAGACATATGACAATGTTGTTTCCAATACAAATGATAAAAATCAATGTGTTTTCATTAGAATTAACTAAAATGTTACCGATTTTCCGTTTATATTACCGATGGAAGATGTATACGAAAACCGCTCTATTCCGGCTGAAACGTCGATATATGCAATAAAAACAGAACTTCTCCCCTTTTCAATATCTTACTCATTTTTTTAACGAGAAAGAAATAGTTGATTGAAAATGAAGTATTTAAGGTTATAATCTAATCAATTATGTGTTTGCATCATTTTTATCGTATATATAATGAATTATTACCCATAAATTGAAAATTCACAAAAACGTGGAAAAACGGCAAAATATTGCCTAATTCGATGATATTTTGTTTAAATAAAATAAAGGAAAAGGGGATGATATAACGTCAAAATATTGCTAAATTCGATGATTTTTCGTACGAAAAAAATGCAAGAAAACTTGCTTAAAATGCAATATTATGCGAAATTCTGAGATTTGAAGGCCAAATTACATATCGTAATACTACATGAAATAGTATCGAAATATTGGTAAAAATGAGTATATTTACGTAATATCAAACTACATGATTAACGTGAAAAAGTCACTATTTTACCATATTTGAGGATTTTAACTTCAAATCATTGAGCGAGGTTTCGTATTATTTAGATCCAAGAAAAGACATATGACAATGTTGTTTCCAATACAAATGATAAAAATCAATGTGTTTTCACTAGAATTAACTAAAATGTTCCTGATTTTTAGTTTATATTACCGATGGAAGATGTACACGAAAACCGCTCTATTCCGGCTGAAACGTCGATATATGCAACAAAATCAGAACTTCTCCCCCTTTCAATATCTTACTCAGTATTTTAACGAGAAAGAAATAGTTGATTTAAAATGAAGTATTTAAGGTTATTATCTAATCAATTATGTGTTTGCATCATTTTTATCGTTTTTATAATGAATTAATACCCATAAACTGAAAATTCACAAAAACGTGGAAAAACGGCAAAATTTTACCTAATTCGATGATAATTTGTTTAAATCACATAAAGGAAAAGGGGATGATAAACGTCAAAATATTGCTAAATTCGATGATTTTTCGTACGAAACAAAATGCAAGAAAACTTGCTTAAAATGCAATATTATGCGAAATTCTGAGATTCGAAGGCCACATCCCATATCGTGATACTACATGAAATAGTTTCGAAATATTGGTAAAAATGAATATATTTACGTAATATCAAACTACATGATTAACGTGAAAAAGTCACTATTTTACCATATTTGAGGATTTTACCTACAAATCATAGAGCGAGGTTTCGTATTATTTAGATCCAAGAAAAGACATATGACAATGTTGTTTCCATAACAAATGATAAAAAAAACAATGTGTTTTCATTAGAATTAACTAAAATGTTCTTGATTTTCCGTTGATATTACAGAGGGAAGATGTACACGTAAAACCGCTCTAATCCGGCTGAAAAGTCGATATATGCAATAAAAACCGAACTTCTCCCCTTTTCAATATCTTACTCAGTATTTTAACGAGAAACAAATAGATGATTGAAAATGAAGTATTTAAGGTTATTATCTAATCAATTATGTGTTTGCATCATTTTTATCGTATATATATGAATTAACACCCATAGAGTGAAAATTCACAAAAACGTGGAAAACGGCAAAATATTGCTTAATTCGATGATATTTTGTTTAAATCACATAAAGGAAAAGGGGATAATAAACGTCAAAATATTGCTAAATTCGATGATTTTTCGTACGAAACAAAATGCAAGAAAACTTGCTTAAAATGCAATATTATGCGATATTCTGAGATTTGAAGGCCAAATCACATATCGTAATACTACATGAAATAGTATCGAAATATTGGTAAAAATGAATATATTTACGTAATATCAAACTACATGATTAACGTGAAAAAGTCACTATTTTACCATATTTGAGGATTTTAACTTCAAATCATTGAGCGAGGTTTCGTATCATTTAGATCCAAGAAAAGACATATGACAATGTTGTTTCCAATACAAATGATAAAAAATCAATGTGTTTTCACTAAAATTAACTAAAATGTTCTTGATTTTCCGTTTATATTACCGAGGGAAGATGTACACGTAAAACCGCTCTAATCCGGCTGAAACGTCGATATATGCAATAAAAACCGAACTTCTCCTCCTTTAAATATCTTACTCAGTATTTTAACGAGAAACAAATAGATGATTGAAAATGAAGTATTTAAGGTTATTATCTAATCAATTATGTGTTTGCATCATTTTTATCGTATATATAATAAATTAATACCCATAAACTGAAAATTCACAAAAACGTGGAAAAACGGCAAAATATTGCCTAATTCGATATTATTTTGTTTAAATCACATAAAGGAAAAGGGGATGATAAACGTCAAAATATTGCTAAATTCGATGATTTTTCGTACGAAACAAAATGCAAAAAACTTGCTTAAAATGCAATATTATGCGAAATTCTAAGATTCGAAGGCCAAATCACATATCGTAATACTACATGAAATAGTATCGAAATATTGGTAAAAATGAATATATTTACGTAATATCAAACTACATGATTAACGTGAAAAAGTCACTATTTTACCATATTTGAGGATTTCAACTTCAAATCATTGAGCGAGGTTTCGTATTATTTAGATCCAAGAAAAGACATATGACAATGTTGTTTCCAATACAAATGATAAAAAACAATGTGTTTTCATTAGAATTAACTAAAATGTTCTTGATTTTCCGTTTATATTACCGAGGGAAGATATACACGTAAAACCGCTCTAATCCGGCTGAAACGTCGATATATGCAATAAAAACCGAACTTCTCCCCTTTTCAATATCTTACTCAGTATTTTAACGAGAAACAAATAGATGATTGATAATGAAGTATTTAAGGTTATTATCTAATCAATTATGTGTTTGCATCATTTTTATCGTATATATAATGAATTAATACCCATAAACTGAAAATTCACAAAAACGTGGAAAAACGGCAAAATATTGCCTAATTCGATGATATTTTGTTTAAATCACATAAAGGAAAAAGGGATAATAAACGTCAAAATATTGCTAAATTCGATGATTTTTCGTACGAAACAAAATGCAAGAAAACTTGCTTAAAATGCAATATTATGCGATATTCTGAGATTTGAAGGCCAAATCACATATCGTAATACTACATGAAATAGTATCGAAATATTGGTAAAAATGAATATATTTACGTAATATCAAACTACATGATTAACGTGAAAAAGTCACTATTTTACCATATTTGAGGATTTTAACTTCAAATCATTGAGCGAGGTTTCGTATTATTTAGATCCAAGAAAAGACATATGACAATGTTGTTTCCAATACAAATGATAAAAATCAATGTGTTTTCATTAGAATTAACTAAAATGTTCCTGATTTTTAGTTTATATTACCGATGGAAGATGTACACGAAAACCGCTCTATTCCGGCTGAAACGTCGATATATGCAACAAAATCAGAACTTCTCCCCCTTTCAATATCTTACTCAGTATTTTAACGAGAAAGAAATAGTTGATTTAAAATGAAGTATTTAAGGTTATTATCTAATCAATTATGTGTTTGCATCATTTTTATCGTTTTTATAATGAATTAATACCCATAAACTGAAAATTCACAAAAACGTGGAAAAACGGCAAAATTTTACCTAATTCGATGATAATTTGTTTAAATCACATAAAGGAAAAGGGGATGATAAACGTCAAAATATTGCTAAATTCGATGATTTTTCGTACGAAACAAAATGCAAGAAAACTTGCTTAAAATGCAATATTATGCGAAATTCTGAGATTCGAAGGCCACATCCCATATCGTGATACTACATGAAATAGTTTCGAAATATTGGTAAAAATGAATATATTTACGTAATATCAAACTACATGATTAACGTGAAAAAGTCACTATTTTACCATATTTGAGGATTTTACCTACAAATCATAGAGCGAGGTTTCGTATTATTTAGATCCAAGAAAAGACATATGACAATGTTGTTTCCATAACAAATGATAAAAAAAACAATGTGTTTTCATTAGAATTAACTAAAATGTTCTTGATTTTCCGTTGATATTACAGAGGGAAGATGTACACGTAAAACCGCTCTAATCCGGCTGAAAAGTCGATATATGCAATAAAAACCGAACTTCTCCCCTTTTCAATATCTTACTCAGTATTTTAACGAGAAACAAATAGATGATTGAAAATGAAGTATTTAAGGTTATTATCTAATCAATTATGTGTTTGCATCATTTTTATCGTATATATATGAATTAACACCCATAGAGTGAAAATTCACAAAAACGTGGAAAACGGCAAAATATTGCTTAATTCGATGATATTTTGTTTAAATCACATAAAGGAAAAGGGGATAATAAACGTCAAAATATTGCTAAATTCGATGATTTTTCGTACGAAACAAAATGCAAGAAAACTTGCTTAAAATGCAATATTATGCGATATTCTGAGATTTGAAGGCCAAATCACATATCGTAATACTACATGAAATAGTATCGAAATATTGGTAAAAATGAATATATTTACGTAATATCAAACTACATGATTAACGTGAAAAAGTCACTATTTTACCATATTTGAGGATTTTAACTTCAAATCATTGAGCGAGGTTTCGTATCATTTAGATCCAAGAAAAGACATATGACAATGTTGTTTCCAATACAAATGATAAAAAATCAATGTGTTTTCACTAAAATTAACTAAAATGTTCTTGATTTTCCGTTTATATTACCGAGGGAAGATGTACACGTAAAACCGCTCTAATCCGGCTGAAACGTCGATATATGCAATAAAAACCGAACTTCTCCTCCTTTAAATATCTTACTCAGTATTTTAACGAGAAACAAATAGATGATTGAAAATGAAGTATTTAAGGTTATTATCTAATCAATTATGTGTTTGCATCATTTTTATCGTATATATAATAAATTAATACCCATAAACTGAAAATTCACAAAAACGTGGAAAAACGGCAAAATATTGCCTAATTCGATATTATTTTGTTTAAATCACATAAAGGAAAAGGGGATGATAAACGTCAAAATATTGCTAAATTCGATGATTTTTCGTACGAAACAAAATGCAAAAAACTTGCTTAAAATGCAATATTATGCGAAATTCTAAGATTCGAAGGCCAAATCACATATCGTAATACTACATGAAATAGTATCGAAATATTGGTAAAAATGAATATATTTACGTAATATCAAACTACATGATTAACGTGAAAAAGTCACTATTTTACCATATTTGAGGATTTCAACTTCAAATCATTGAGCGAGGTTTCGTATTATTTAGATCCAAGAAAAGACATATGACAATGTTGTTTCCAATACAAATGATAAAAAACAATGTGTTTTCATTAGAATTAACTAAAATGTTCTTGATTTTCCGTTTATATTACCGAGGGAAGATATACACGTAAAACCGCTCTAATCCGGCTGAAACGTCGATATATGCAATAAAAACCGAACTTCTCCCCTTTTCAATATCTTACTCAGTATTTTAACGAGAAACAAATAGATGATTGATAATGAAGTATTTAAGGTTATTATCTAATCAATTATGTGTTTGCATCATTTTTATCGTATATATAATGAATTAATACCCATAAACTGAAAATTCACAAAAACGTGGAAAAACGGCAAAATATTGCCTAATTCGATGATATTTTGTTTAAATCACATAAAGGAAAAGGGGATAATAAACGTCAAAATATTGCTAAATTCGATGATTTTTCGTACGAAACAAAATGCAAGAAAACTTGCTTAAAATGCAATATTATGCGATATTCTGAGATTTGAAGGCCAAATCACATATCGTAATACTACATGAAATAGTATCGAAATATTGGTAAAAATGAATATATTTACGTAATATCAAACTACATGATTAACGTGAAAAAGTCACTATTTTACCATATTTGAGGATTTTAACTTCAAATCATTGAGCGAGGTTTCGTATTATTTAGATCCAAGAAAAGACATATGACAATGTTGTTTCCAATACAAATGATAAAAATCAATGTGTTTTCATTAGAATTAACTAAAATGTTCCTGATTTTTAGTTTATATTACCGATGGAAGATGTACACGAAAACCGCTCTATTCCGGCTGAAACGTCGATATATGCAATAAAATCAGAACTTCTCCCCCTTTTAATATCTTACTCAGTATTTTAACGAGAAAGAAATAGTTGATTGAAAATGAAGTATTTAAGGTTATTATCTAATCAATTCTGTGTTTACATCATTTTTATCGTTTTTATAATGAATTAATACCCATAAACTGAAAATTAACAAAAACGTGGAAAAACGGCAAAATATTGCCTAATTCGATGATATTTTGTTTAAATCACATAAAGGAAAAGGGGATGATAAACGTCAAAATATTGCTAAATTCGATGATTTTTCGTACGAAACAAAAAGCAAGAAAATTTGCTTAAAATGCAATATTATGCGAAATTCTGAGATTCGAAGGCCAAATCACATATCGTGATACTACATGAATTAGTATCGAAATATTGGTAAAAATGAATATATTTACGTAATATCAAACTACATGATTAACGTGAAAAAGTCACTATTTTACCATATTTGAGGATTTTACCTTCAAATCATAGAGCGAGGTTTCGTATTATTTAGATCCAAGAAAAGACATATGACAATGTTGTTTCCAATACAAATGATAAAAAGCAATGTGTTTTCATTAGAATTTACTAAAATGTTTTTGATTTTCCGTTTATATTACCGAGGGAAGATGTACACGTAAACCGCTCTAATCCGGCTGAAACGTCGATATATGCATTAAAACCCGAACTTCTCCCCTTTTCAATATCTTACTCAGTATTTTAACGAGAAACAAATAGATGATTGAAAATGAAGTATTTAAGGTTATTATCTAATCAATTATGTTTTTGCATCCTTTTTTTCGTATATATATGAATTACCCATAGACTGAAAATTAACAAAAACGTGGAAAACGGCAAAATATTGCCTAATTCGATGATATTTTGTTTAAATCACATAAAGGAAAAGGGGATGATAAACGTCAAAATATTGCTAAATTCGATGATTTTTCGTACGAAACAAAATGCAAGAAAACTTGCTTAAAATGCAATATTATGCGAAATTCTGGGATTTGAAGGCTAAATCACATATCGTGATACTACATGAAATAGTATCGAAATATTGGTAAAAATGAATATATTTACGTAATATCAAACTACGTGAAAAACGAAACGTGAAAAAAGTCACTATTTAACCATATTTGAGGATTTTACCTACAAATCATACAGCAAGGTTTCGTATTATTTAGATCCAAGAAAAGACATATGACAATGTTGTTTCCAATGCAAATGATAAAAATCAATGTGTTTTCATTAGAATTAACTAAAATGTTACCGGATTTCCGTTTATATTACCGATGGAAGATGTATACGAAAACCGCTCTATTCCGGCTGAAACGTCGATATATGCAATAAAAACAGAACTTTTCCCCTTTTCAATATCTTACTCAGTATTTTAACGAGAAAGAAATAGTTGATTGAAAATGAAGTATTTAAGGTTATTATCTAATCAATTATGTGTTTGCATCATTTTTATCGTATATATAATGAATTATTACCCATAAATTGAAAATTCACAAAAACGTGGAAAAACGGCAAAATATTGCCTAATTCGATGATATTTTGTTTAAATCACATAAAGGAAAAGGGGATGATAAACGTCAAAATTTTGCTAAATTCGATGATTTTTCGTACTAAACAAAATGCAAGAAAACTTGCTTAAAATGCAATATTATGCGAAATTCTGAGATTCGAAGGCCAAATCACATATCGTGATACTACATGAAATGGTATCGAAATATTGGTAAAAATGAATATATTTGCGTAATATCAAACTACATGATTAACGTGAAAAAGTCACTGGTTTACCATATTTGAGGATTTTACCTTCAAATCATAGAGCGAGGTTTCGTATTATTTAGAGCCAAGAAAAGACATATGACAATGTTGTTTCCAATACAAATGATAAAAAACAATGTGTTTTCATTAGAATTAACTAAAATGTTCTTGATTTTCCGTTTATATTACCGAGGGAAGATATACACGTAAAACCGCTCTAATCCGGCTGAAACGTCGATATATGCAATAAAAACCGAACTTCTCCCCTTTTCAATATCTTACTCAGTATTTTAACGAGAAACAAATAGATGATTGATAATGAAGTATTTAAGGTTATTATCTAATCAATTATGTGTTTGCATCATTTTTATCGTATATATAATGAATTAATACCCATAAACTGAAAATTCACAAAAACGTGGAAAAACGGCAAAATATTGCCTAATTCGATGATATTTTGTTTAAATCACATAAAGGAAAAGGGGATGATAAACGTCAAAATATTGCTAAATTTGATGATTTTTCGTACGAAGCAAAATGCAAGAAAACTTGCTTAGAATGCAATATTATGCGAAATTCTGAGATTTCAAGGCCAATTCACATATCGTAATACTACATGAAATAGTATCGAAATATTGGTAAAAATGAATATATTTACGTAATATCAAACTACATGATTAACGTGAAAAAGTCGCTATTTTACCATATTTGAGGATTTTAACTTCAAATCATTGAGCGAGGTTTCGTATTATTTAGATCCAAGAAAAGACATATGACAATGTTGTTTCCAATACAAATGATAAAAAGCAATGTGTTTTCATTAGAATTTACTAAAATGTTTTTGATTTTCCGTTTATATTACCGAGGGAAGATGTATACGAAAACCGCTCTATTCCGGCTGAAACGTCGATATATGCAATAAAAACAGAACTTCTCCTCTTTTCAATATCTTACTCAGTATTTTAACGAGAAAGAAATAGTTGATTGAAAATGAAGTATTTAAGGTTATTATCTAATCAATTATGTGTTTGCATCATTTTTATCGTATATATAATGAATTATTACCCATAAATTGAAAATTCACAAAAACGTTGAAAAACGGCAAAATATTGCCTAATTCGATGATATTTTGTTTAAATCAAATAAAGGAAAGGGGATGATAAACGTCAAAATATTGCTAAATTCGATGATTTTTCGTACGAAAAAAAATGCAAGAAATCTTGCTTAAAATGCAATATTATGCGAAATTCTGAGATTTGAAGGCCAAATCACATATCGTAATACTACATGAAATAGTATCGAAATATTGGAAAAAATTAGTATATTTACGTAATATCAAACTACGTGATTAACGTGAAAAAGTTGTTCATTTTACCTGTTCATTTTAAAAGTTCATTTTACCATATTTGATGATTTTCACTTCAAATCATTGAGCGAGGTTTCGTATTATTTAGATCCAAGAAAAGACATATGACAATGTTGTTTCCAATACAAATGATAAAAATCAATGTGTTTTCATTAGAATTAACTAAAATGTTCCTGATTTTTAGTTTATATTACCGATGGAAGATGTACACGAAAACCGCTCTATTCCGGCTGAAACGTCGATATATGCAATAAAATCAGAACTTCTCCCCCTTTCAATATCTTACTCAGTATTTTAACGAGATAGAAATAGTTGATTGAAAATGAAGTATTTAAGGTTATTATCTAATCAATTATGTGTTTGCATCATTTTTATTGTTTTTATAATGAATTAATACCCATAAACTGAAAATTAACAAAAACGTGGACAAACGGCAAAATATTGCCTAATTCGATGATATTTTGTTTAAATCACATAAAGGAAAAGGGGATGATAAACGTCAAAATATTGCTAATTTCGATGATTTTTCGTACGAAACAAAAAGCAAGAAAACTTGCTTAAAATGCAATATTATGCGAAATTCTGAGATTCGAAGGCCAAATCACATATCGTGATACTACATGAATTAGTATCGAAATATTGGTAAAAATGAATATATTTACGTAATATCAAACTACATGATTAACGTGAAAAAGTCACTATTTTACCATATTTGAGGATTTTACCTTCAAATCATAGAGCGAGGTTTCGTATTATTTAGATCCAAGAAAAGACATATGACAATGTTGTTTCCAATACAAATGATAAAAAAACAATGTGTTTTCATTAGAATTAACTAAAATGTTCTTGATTTTCCGTTTATATTACCGAGGGAAGATGTACAAGTAAACCGCTCTAATCCGGCTGAAACGTCGATATATGCAATAAAAACCGAACTTCTCCCCTTTTCAATATCTTACTCAGTATTTTAACGAGAAACAAATAGATGATTGCAAATGAAGTATTTAAGGATATTATCTAATCAATTATTTGTTTGCATCATTTTTATCGTATATATATGAATTAATACCCATAGATTGAAAATTCACAAAAACGTGGAAAACGGCAAAATATTGCCTAATTCGATGATATTTTGTTTAAATCACATAAAGGAAAAGGGGATGATAAACGTCAAAATATTGCTAAATTCGATGATTTTTCGTACGAAACAAAATGCAAGAAAACTTGCTTAAAATGCAATATTTTGCGAAATTCTGAGATTTGAAGGCCAAATCACATATCGTAATACTACATGATATAGTATCAAAATATTGGTAAAGATTAGTATATTTACGTAATATCCAACTACATGATTAACGTGAAAAAGTCACTATTTTACCATATTTGAGGATTTTAACCTCAAATCATTGAGCGAGGTTTCGTATTATTTAGATCCAAGAAAAGACATATGACAATGTTGTTTCCAATACAAATGATAAAAAAACAATGTGTTTTCATTAGAATTAACTAAAATGTTCTTGATTTTCCGTTTATATTACCGAGGGGAGATATACACGTAAAACCGCTCTAATCCGGCTGAAATGTCGATATATGCATTAAAAACCGAACTTCTCCCCTTTTCAATATCTTACTCAGTATTTTAACGAGAAACAAATAGATGATTGATAATGAAGTATTTAAGGTTATTATCTAATCGATTATGTGTTTGCATCATTTTTGTCGTATATATAATGAATTAATACCCATAAACTGAAAATTCACAAAAACGTGGAAAAACGGCAAAATATTGCCTAATTCGATGATATTTTGTTTAAATCACATAAAGGAAAAGGGGATAATAAACGTCAAAATATTGCTAAATTTGATGATTTTTCGTACGAAACAAAATGCAAGAAAACTTGCTTAGAATGCAATATTATGCGAAATTCTGAGATTTCAAGGCCAAATCACATATCGTAATACTACATGAAATAGTATCGAAATATTGGTAAAAATGAATATATTTACGTAATATCAAACTACATGATTAACGTGAAAAAGTCGCTATTTTACCATATTTGAGGATTTTAACTTCAAATCATTGAGCGAGGTTTCGTATTATTTAGATCCAAGAAAAGACATATGACAATGTTGTTTCCAATACAAATGATAAAAATCAAAGTGTTTTCATTAGAATTAACTAAAATGTTCCTGATTTTTAGTTTATATTACCGATGGAAGATGTACACGAAAACCGCTCTATTCCGGCTGAAACGTCGATATATGCAATAAAATCAGAACTTCTCCCCCTTTCAATATCTTACTCAGTATTTTAACGAGAATAAAAAAGTTGATTGAAAATGAAGTATTTAAGGTTATTATCTAATCAATTATGTGTTTGCATCATTTTTATCGTATATATTATGAATTAATACCCATAAACTGAAAATTCACAAAAACGTGGAAAAACGGCAAAATATTGCCTAATTCGATAATATTTTGTTTAAATCACATAAGAAAAAAGGGGATGATAAACTTCAAAATATTGCTAAATTCGATGATTTTTCGTACGAAACAAAATGCAAGAAAACTTGCTTAAAATGCAATATTATGCGAAATTCTGAGATTCGAAGGCCAAATCACATATTGTGGTACTACATGAAATAGTATCGAAATATTGGTAAAAATGAATATATTTACGTAATATCAAACTACATGATTAACGTGAAAACGTCGCTATTTTATCATATTTGAGGATTTTAACTTCAAATCATAGAGCGAGGTTTCGTATTATTTAGATCCAAGTAAGACATATGACAATGTTGTTTCCAATACAAATCATAAAAAAGCAATGTGTTTTCATTAGAATTACTAAAATGTTCTTGATTTTCCGTTTATATTACCGAGGGAAGATGTACACGTAAAACCGCTCTAATCCGGCTGAAACGTCGATATATTCAATAAAAAATGAACTTCTCCCCTTTTCAATATCTTACTCAGTATATTAACGAGAAACAAATAGATGATTGAAAATGAAGTATTTAAGGTTATTATCTAATCAATTATGTGTTTGCATCATTTTTATCGTATATATATGAATTAATACCCATAGACTGAAAATTCACAAAAACGTGGAAAACGGCAAAATATTGCCTAATTCGATGATATTTTGTTTAAATCACATAAAGGAAAAGGGGATGATAAACGTCAAAATATTGCTAAATTCGATGATTTTTCGTACGAAACAAAATGCAAGAAAACTTGCTTAAAATGCAATATTATGCGAAATTCTGAGATTTGAAGGCCAAATCACATATCGTAATACTACATTAAATAGTATCGAAATATTGGTAAAAATGAATATATTTACGTAATATCAAACTACATGATTAACGTGAAAAAGACATTATTTTACCATATTTGAGGATTTTAACTTCAAATCATTGAGCGAGGTCTCGTATTATTTAGATCCAAGAAAAGACCTATGACAATGTTGTTTCCAATACAAATGATAAAAAAACAATGTGTTTTCATTAGAATTAAACTAAAATGTTCTTGATTTTCCGTTTATATTACCGAGGGAAGAATGTACACGTAAACCGCTCTAATCCGGCTGAAACGTCGATATATGCAATAAAAAACGAACTTCTCCCCTTTTAAATATCTTACTAAGTATTTTAACGAGAAACAAATAGATGATTGAAAATGAAGTATTTAAGGTTATTATCTAATCAATTATGTGTTTGCATCATTTTTATCGTATATATATGAATTAATACCCATAGACTGAAAATTCACAAAAACGTGGAAACCGGCAAAATATTGCCTAATTCGATGATATTTTGTTTAAATCACATAAAGGAAAAGGTGATAATAAACGTCAAAATATTGCTAAATTCGATGATTTTTCGTACGAAACAAAATGCAAGAAAACTTGCTTAAAATGCAATATTATGCGAAATTCTGAGATTTCAAGGCCAAATCACATATCGTAATACTACATGAAATAGTATCGAAATATTGGTAAAAATGAATATATTTACGTAATATCAAACTACATGATTAACGTGAAAAAGACATTATTTTACCATATTTGAGGATTTTAACTTCAAATCATACAGCAAGGTTTCGTATTATTTAGATCCAAGAAAAGACATATGACAATGTTGTTTCCAATGCAAATGATAAAAATCAATGTGTTTTCATTAGAATTAACTAAAATGTTACCGATTTTCCGTTTATATTACCGATGGAAGATGTATACGAAAACCGCTCTATTCCGGCTGAAACGTCGATATATGCAATAAAAACAGAACTTCTCCTCTTTTCAATATCTTACTCAGTATTTTAACGAGAAAGAAATAGTTGATTGAAAATGAAGTATTTAAGGTTATTATCTAATCAATTATGTGTTTGCATCATTTTTATCGTATATATATGATGAATTATTACCCATAAATTGAAAATTCACAAAAACGTGGAAAAACGGCAAAATATTGCCTAATTCGATGATATTTTGTTTAAATCAAATAAAGGAAAAGGGGATGATAAACGTCAAAATATTGCTAAATTTGATGATTTTTCGTACGAAACAAAATGCAAGAAAACTTGCTTAGAATGCAATATTATGCGAAATTCTGAGATTTGAAGGCTAAATCACATATCGTGATACTACATGAAATAGTATCGAAATATTGGTAAAAATGAATATATTTACGTAATATCAAACTACATGATTAACGTGAAAAATTCACTATTTTACCATATTTGAGGATTTTAACTTCAAATCATTGAGCGAGGTTTCGTATTATTTAGATCCAAGAAAAGACATATGACAATGTTGTTTCCAATACAAATGATAAAAAAAACAATGTATTTTCATTAGAATTAACTAAAATGTTCTTGATTTTCCGTTTATATTACCGAGGGAAGATATACACGTAAAACCGCTCTAATCCGGCTGAAAAGTCGATATATGCAATAAAAACCGAACTTCTCCCCTTTTCAATATCTTACTCAGTATTTTAACGAGAAACAAATAGATGATTGATAATGAAGTATTTAAGGTTATAATCTAATCAATTATGTGTTTGCATCATTTTTATCGTATATATAATGAATTAATACCCATAAACTGAAAATTCACAAAAACGTGGAAAAACGGCAAAATATTGCCTAATTCGATGATATTTTGTTTAAATCACATAAAGGAAAAGGGGATGATAAACGTCAAAATATTGCTAAATTCTATGATTTTTCGTAAGAAACAAAATGCAAGAAAACTTGCTTAAAATGCAATATTATGCGAAATTCTGAGATTTGAAGGCCAAGTCACATATCGTAATACTACATGAAATAGTATCGAAATATTGGTAAAAATGAATATATTTACGTAATATCAAACTACATGATTAACGTGAAAAAGACATTATTTTACCATATATGAGGATTTTAAATTCTAATCATTGAGCGAGGTTTCGTATTATTTAGATCCAAGAAAAGACATATGACAATGTTGTTTGCAATACAAATGATAAAAAAACAAAGTGTTTTCATTAGAATTAACTAAAATGTTCTTGATTTTCCGTTTATATTACCGAGGGAAGATATACACGTAAAACCGCTCTAATCCGGCTGAAAAGTCGATATATGCAATAAAAACCGAACTTCTCCCCTTTTAAATATCTTACTCAGTATTTTAACGAGAAACAAATAGATGATTGAAAATGAAGTATTTAAGGTTTTTATCTAATCAATTATGTGTTTGCATCATTTTTATCGTATATATATGAATTAATACCCATAGACTGAAAATTCACAAAAACGAGGAAAACGGCAAAATATTGCCTAATTCGATGATATTTTGTTTAAATCACATAAAGGAAAGGTGATAATAAACATCAAAATATTGCTAAATTCGATGATTTTTCGTACGAAACAAAATGCAAGAAAACTTGCTTAAAATGCAATATTATGCGAAATTCTGAGATTTGAAGGCTAAATCACATATCGTAATACTACATTAAATAGTATCGAAATATTGGTAAAAATGAATATATTTACGTAATATCAAACTACATGATTAACGTGAAAAAGACATTATTTTACCATATTTGAGGATTTTAACTTCAAATCATTGAGCGAGGTTTCGTATTATTTAGATCCAAGAAAAGACCTATGACAATGTTGTTTCCAATACAAATGATAAAAAAAACAATGTGTTTTCATTAGAATTAACTAAATTGTTCTTGATTTTCCGTTTATATTACCGAGGGAAGAAGTACACGTAAAACCGCTCTAATCCGGCTGAAACGTCGATATATGCAATAAAAACCGAACTTCTCCCCTTTTAAATATCTTACTAAGTATTTTAACGAGAAACAAATAGATGATTGAAAATGAAGTATTTAAGGTTATTATCTAATCAATTATGTGTTTGCATCATTTTTATCGTATATATATGAATTAATACCCATAGACTGAAAATTCACAAAAACGTGGAAAACGGCAAAATATTGCCTAATTCGATGATATTTTGTTTAAATCACATAAAGGAAAAGGTGATAATAAACGTCAAAATATTGCTAAATTCGATGATTTTTCGTACGAAACAAAATGCAAGAAAACTTGCTTAAAATGCAATATTATGCGAAATTCTGAGATTTCAAGGCCAAATCACATATCGTAATACTACATGAAATAGTATCGAAATATTGGTAAAAATGAATATATTTACGTAATATCAAACTACATGATTAACGTGAAAAAGACATTATTTTACCATATTTGAGGATTTTAACTTCAAATCATACAGCAAGGTTTCGTATTATTTAGATCCAAGAAAAGACATATGACAATGTTGTTTCCAATGCAAATGATAAAAATCAATGTGTTTTCATTAGAATTAACTAAAATGTTACCGATTTTCCGTTTATATTACCGATGAAAGATGTATACGAAAACCGCTCTATTCCGGCTGAAACGTCGATATATGCAATAAAAACAGAACTTCTCCTCTTTTCAATATCTTACTCAGTATTTTAACGAGAAAGAAATAGTTGATTGAAAATGAAGTATTTAAGGTTATTATCTAATCAATTATGTGTTTGCATCATTTTTATCATATATATATTGAATTAATACCCATAAATTGAAAATTCACAAAAACGTGGAAAAACGGCAAAATATTGCCTAATTCGATGATATTTTGTTTAAATCACATAAAGGAAAAGGGGATGATAAACGTCAAAATATTCGATGATTTTTCGTACGAAACAAAATGCAAGAAAACTTGCTTTATATGCAATATTATGCGAAATTCTGAGATTTGAAGGCCAAATCACATATCGTAATACTACATGAAATAGTATCGAAATATTGGTAAAAATGAATATATTTACGTAATATCAAACTACATGATTAACGTGAAAAAGTCACTATTTTACCATATTTGAGGATTTTAACTTCAAATCATTGAGCGAGGTTTCGTATTATTTAGATCCAAGAAAAGACATATGACAATGATGTTTCCAATACAAATGATAAAAAAACAATGTGTTTTCATTAGAATTAACTAAAATGTTCTTGATTTTCCGTTTATATTACCGTGGGAAGATGTACACGTAAAACCGCTCTAATCCGGCTGAAACGTCGATATATGCAATAAAAACCGAACTTCTCCCCTTTTCAATATCTTACTCAGTATTTTAACGAGAAACAAATAGATGATTGAAAATGAAGTATTTAAGGTTATTATCTAATCAATTATGTGTTTGCATCATTTTTATCGTATATATATGAATTAATAACCATAGACTGAAAATTCACAAAAACGTGGAAAACGGCAAATTATTGCCTAATTCGATGATATTTTGTTTAAATCACATAAAGGAAAGGGGGATGATAAACGTCAAAATATTGCTAAATTCGATGATTTTTCGTACGAAACAAAATGCAAGAAAACTTGCTTAAAATGCAATATTATGCGAAATTCTGAGATTTCAAGGCCAAATCACATATCGTAATACTACATGAAATAGCATCGAAATATTGGTAAAAATGAATATATTTACGTAATATCAAACTACATGATTAAGGCCAAATAAGGCCAAATATATTTATTCGTAAATATATTCAAAATTAATATATTTACGTAATATCAAACTACATGAAAAACGTGAAAAAAAATCACGATATAACCATATTTGAGGATATTACCTTCAAATCATAGAGCGAGGTTTCGTATTATTTAGATCCAAGAAAAGACATATGACAATGTTGTTTCCAATACAAATGATAAAAAACAATGTGTTTTCATTAGAATTAACTATAATGTTCTTGATTTTCCGTTTATATTAACGATGGAAGATGTACACGTAAAACCGCTCTAATCCGGCTGAAACGTCGATATATGCAATAAAAACCGAACTTCTCCCCTTTTCAATATCTTACTCAGTATTTTAACTAGTAACAAATAGATGATTGAAAATGAAGTATTTAAGGTTATTATCTAATCAATTATGTGTTTGCATCATTTTTATCGTATATATATGAATTAAAACCAATGGACTGAAAATTCACAAAAACGTGGAAAACGGCATAATGTTGCCTAATTCGATGATATTTTGTTTAAATCACATGAAGGAAAAGGGGATGATAAACGTCAAAATATTGCTAAATTCGATGATTTTCCGTACGAAACAAAATGCAAGAAAACTTGCTTAAAATGCAATATTATGCGAAATTCTGAGATTTCAAGGCCAAATCACATATCGTGATACTACATGAAATAGTATCGAAATATTGGTAAAAATGAATATATTTACGTAATATCAAACTACATGAAAAACGTGAAAAAAGTCACTATATAACCATATTTGAGGATTTTAACTTCAAATCATAGAGCGAGGTTTCGTATTATTTAGTTCCAAGAAAAGATATATGACAATGTTGTTTCCAATACAAAAGATAAAAAACAATGTGTTTTCATTAGAATTAACTATAATGTTCTTGATTTTCCGTTTATATTAACGATGGAAGATGTACACGTAAAACCGCTCTAATCCGGCTGAAACGTCGATATTTGCAATAAAAACCGAACTTCTCCCCTTTTCAATATCTTACTCAGTATTTTAACGAGAAACAAATAGATGATTGATAATGAAGTATTTAAGGTTATTATCTAATCAATTATGTGTTTGCATCATTTTTATCGTATATATAATGAATTAATACCCATAAACTGAAAATTCACAAAAACGTGGAAAAACGGCAAAATATTGCCTAATTCGATGATATTTTGTTTAAATCACATAAAGGAAAAGGGGATGATAAACGTCAAATTATTGCTAAATTCTATGATTTTTCGTACGAAACAAAATGCAAGAAAACTTGCTTAAAATGCAATATTATGCGAAATTCTGAGATTTGAAGGCCAAGTCACATATCGTAATACTACATGAAATAGTATCGAAATATTGGTAAAAATGAATATATTTACGTAATATCAAACTACATGATTAACGTGAAAAAGACATTATTTTACCATATTTGAGGATTTTAACTTCAAATCATAGAGCGAGGTTTCGTATTATTTAGTTCCAAGAAAAGACATATGACAGTGTTGTTTCCAATACAAATGATAAAAAACAATGTGTTTTCATTAGAATTAACTATAATGTTCTTGATTTTCCGTTTATATTAACGAGGGAAGATGTACACGTAAAACCGCTCTAATCCGGCTGAAACGTCGATATATGCAATAAAAACCGAACTTCTCCCCTTTTCAATATGTTACTCAGTATTTTAACGAGAAACAAATAGATGATTGAAAATGAAGTATTTAAGGTTATTATCTATTCAATTATGTGTTTGCATCATTTTTATCGTATATATATGAATTATTACCCATGGACTGAAAATTCACAAAAACGTGGAAAACGGCAAAATATTGCCTAATTCGATGATATTTTGTTTAAATCACATGAAGGAAACGGGATGATAACCGTCAAAATATTGCTAAATTCGATGATTTTCCGTACGAAACAAAATGCAAGAAAACTTGCTTAAAATGCAATATTATGCGAAATTCTGAGATTTCCAGGCCAAATCACATATCGTGATACTACATGAAATAGTATCGAAATATTGGTAAAAATGAATATATTTACGTAATATCAAACTACATGAAAAACGTGAAAAAAGTCACTATATAACCATATTTGAGGATTTTAACTTCAAATCATATAGCGAGGTTTCGTATTATTTGGATCCAAGAAAAGACATATGACAATGTTGCTTCCAATACAAATGATAAAAAACAATGTGTTTTCATTAGAATTAACTATAATGTTCTTGATTTTCCGTTTATATTAACGAGGGAAGATGTACACGTAAAACCGCTCTATTCCGGCTGAAACGTCGATATATGCAATAAAATCAGAACTTCTCCCCTTTTCAATATCTTACTCAGTATTTTAATGAGAAACAAATAGATGATTGAAAATGAAGTATTTAAGGTTATTATCTAATCAATTATGTGTTTGCATCATTTTTGTCGTATATATATGAATTAAAACCTATGGACTGAAAATTCACAAAAACGTGGAAAACGGCAAAATATTGCCTAATTCGATGATATTTTGTTTAAATCACATGAAGGAAAAGGAGATGATAAACGTCAAAATATTGCTAAATTCGATGATTTTTCGTACGAAACAAAATGCAAGAAAACTTGCTTAAAATGCAATATTATGTTAAATTCTAAGATTTGAAGGCCAAATCACATATCGTGATACTACATGAAATAGTATTGAAATATTGGTAAAAATGAATATATTTACGTAATATCAAACTACATGAAAAACGTGAAAAAAGTCACTATATAACCATATTTGAGGATTTTAACTTCAAATCATAGAGCGAGGTTTCGTATTATTTAGTTCCAAGAAAAGACATATGACAGTGTTGTTTCCAATACAAATGATAAAAAACAATGTGTTTTCATTAGAATTAACTATAATGTTCTTGATTTTCCGTTTATATTAACGAGGGAAGATGTTCACGTAAAACCGCTCTAATCCGGCTGAAACGTCGATATATGCAATAAAAACCGAACTTCTCCCCTTTTCAATATCTTACTCAGTATTTTAGCGAGAAACAAATAGATGATTGAAAATGAAGTATTTAAGGTTATTATCTAATCAATTATGTGTTTGCATCATTTTTATCGTATATATATGAATTAATACCCATGGACTGAAAATTCACAAAAACGTGGAAAACGGCAAAATATTGCCTAATTCGATGATATTTTGTTTAAATCACATGAAGGAAAAGGGGATGATAACCGTCAAAATATTGCTAAATTCGATGATTTTCCGTACGAAACAAAATGCAAGAAAACTTGCTTAAAATGCAATATTATGCGAAATTCTGAGATTTCCAGGCCAAATCACATATCGTGATACTACATGAAATAGTATCGAAATATTGGTAAAAATGAATATATTTACGTAATATCAAACTACATGAAAAACGTGAAAAAAGTCACTATTTAACCATATTTGAGGATTTTAACTTCAAATCATACAGCGAGGTTTCGTATTATTTGGATCCAAGAAAAGACATATGACAATGTTGTTTCCAATACAAATGATACAAATCAATGTGTTTTCATTAGAATTAACTAAAATGTTTCTGATTTTCCGTTTATATTACCGATGGAAGATGTACACGAAAACCGCTCTATTCCGGCTGAAACGTCGATATATGCAATAAAATCAGAACTTCTCCGCCTTTCAATATCTTACTCAGTATTTTAACGAGAAAGAAATAGTTGATTGAAAATGAAGTATTTAAGGTTATTATCTAATCAATTATGTGTTTGCATCATTTTTGTCGTATATATATGAATTAAAACCCATGGACTGAAAATTCACAAAAACGTGGAAAACGGCAAAATATTGCCTAATTCGATGATATTTTGTTTAAATCACATGAAGGAAAAGGAGATGATAAACGTCAAAATATTGCTATATGCGATGATTTTTCGTACGAAACAAAATGCAAGAAAACTTGCTTAAAATGCAATATTATGCGAAATTCTGAGATTTGAAGGCCAAATCACATATCGTGATACTACATGAAATAGTATCGAAATATTGGTAAAAATGAATATATTTACGTAATATCAAACTACATGAAAAAAGTCACTATATAACCATATTTGAGGATTTTAACTTCAAATCATAGAACGAGGTTTCGTATTATTTAGTTCCAAGAAAAGACATATGACAGTGTTGTTTCCAATACAAATGATAAAAAACAATGTGTTTTCATTAGAATTAACTATAATGTTCTTGATTTTCCGTTTATATTAACGAGGGAAGATGTACACGTAAAACCGCTCTAATCCGGCTGAAACGTCGATATATGCAATAAAAACCGAACTTCTCCCCTTTTCAATATCTTACTCAGTATTTTAACGAGAAACAAATAGATGATTGAAAATGAAGTATTTAAGGTTATTATCTAATCAATTATGTGTTTGCATCATTTTTATCGTATATATATGAATTAAAACCCATGGACTGAAAATTCACAAAAACGTGGAAAACGGCAAAATATTGCCTAATTCGATGATATTTTGTTTAAATAACATGAAGGAAAAGGAGATGATAAACGTCAAAATATTGCTATATTCGATGATTTTTCGTACGAAACAAAATGCAAGAAAACTTGCTTAAAATGCAATATTATGCGAAATTCTGAGATTTGAAGGCCAAATCACATATCGTGATACTACATGAAATAGTATCGAAATATTGGTAAAAATGAATATATTTACGTAATATCAAACTACATGAAAAACGTGAAAAAAGTCACTATATAACCATATTTGAGGATTTTAACTTCAAATCATAGAGCGAGGTTTCGTATTATTTAGTTCCAAGAAAAGACATATGACAGTGTTGTTTCCAATACAAATGATAAAAAACAATGTGTTTTCATTAGAATTAACTATAATGTTCTTGATTTTCCGTTTATATTAACGAGGGAAGATGTACACGTAAAACCGCTCTAATCCGGCTGAAACGTCGATATATGCAATAAAAACCGAACTTCTCCCCTTTTCAACATGTTACTCAGTATTTTAACGAGAAACAAATAGATGATTGAAAATTAAGTATTTAAGGTTATTATCTAATCAATTATGTGTTTGCATCATTTTTATCGTATATAAATGAATTAATACCCATGGACTGAAAATTCACAAAAACGTGGAAAACGGCAAAATATTGCCTAATTCGATGATATTTTGTTTAAATCACATGAAGGAAAAGGGGATGATAAACGTCAAAATATTGCTAAATTCGATGATTTTCCGTACGAAACAAAATGCAAGAAAACTTGCTTAAAATGCAATATTATGCGAAATTCTGAGATTTCAAGGCCAAATCACATATCGTGATACTACATGAAATAGTATCGAAATATTGGTAAAAATGAATATATTTACGTAATATCAAACTACATGAAAAACGTGAAAAAAGTCACTATATAACCATATTTGAGGATTTTAACTTCAAATCATAGAGCGAAGTTTCGTATTATTTAGTTCCAAGAAAAGACATATGACAATGTTGTTTCCAATACAAATGATAAAAAACAATGTGTTTTCATTAGAATTAACTATAATGTTCTTGATTTTCCGTTTATATTAACGAGGGAAGATGTACACGTAAAACCGCTCTAATCCGGCTGAAACGTCGATATATGCAATAAAAACCGAACTTCTCCCCTTTTCAACATCTTACTCAGTATTTTAACGAGAAACAAATAGATGATTGAAAATGAAGTATTTAAGGTTTTTATCTATTCAATTATGTGTTTGCATCATTTTTATCGTATATATATGAATTAATACCCATGGACTGAAAATTCACAAAAACGTGGAAAACGGCAAAATATTGCCTAATTCGATGATATTTTGTTTAAATCACATGAAGGAAAAGGGGATGATAACCGTCAAAATATTGCTAAATTCGATGATTTTCCGTACGAAACAAAATGCAAGAAAACTTGCTTAAAATGCAATATTATGCGAAATTCTGAGATTTCCAGGCCAAATCACATATCGTGATACTACATGAAATTGTATCGAAATATTGGTAAAAATGAATATATTTACGTAATATCAAACTACATGAAAAACGTGAAAAAAGTCACTATTTAACCATATTTGAGGATTTTAACTTCAAATCATACAGCGAGGTTTCGTATTATTTGGATCCAAGAAAAGACATATGACAATGTTGTTTCCAATACAAATGATACAAATCAATGTGTTTTCATTAGAATTAACTAAAATGTTCCTGATTTTCCGTTTATATTACCGATGGAAGATGTACACGAAAACCGCTCTATTCCGGCTGAAACGTCGATATATGCAATAAAATCAGAACTTCTCCGCCTTTCAATATCTTACTCAGTATTTTAACGAGAAAGAAATAGTTGATTGAAAATGAAGTATTTAAGGTTATTATCTAATCAATTATGTGTTTGCATCATTTTTGTCGTATA